>NW_026900003.1:0-129279 GCF_033153095.1 Gastrolobium bilobum | reverse complement strand
TCTTAAAACCTTAGTATTTCATGCATGTATTAAGAAAGAAATCACCAAGGGATTGGGGTTTCTGATTAATGTTTCTATCAGGGTAGTAAGGAATTACATCTTGATGATAAGTAAAAGGTTGATTAACACCACATGGAAAGGAATTCATCATATGATCAATTCTTATATGGTTTATCATGGAGGAAAGTTGTTTTCTGACTACTTGTTGTTTTTATTAATTCTTAATCCATATTTACTTGTGTCAACTTACTCAAAATCAATTTTCTGGTGACAAATTATTCATGATTTTTACAAACTCTTATTTGATTCAAATTAGTTTTCTATGGTATATTGGTGTTTGAACACAATTCCTCGTGGGAACGATCTTTACTCATCATTTTATTACTTGTACGACTAGTGCACTTGCTAAACGTCCAACAGACAGATATTTAGCGTTGGTTGAATTTTCTTATAATAACAGCTTTCATTCCAGTCTGGGCATGGCTCCGTATGAGGCATTGTATAGGCGGAGATGTCGTACTCCTACTTGTTGGACAGAGGTAGGTGATAAAGAGAGGTTTGGGACGGATTTTGTGCAAGAAACTACAGAGCAGATTGAAATGATCAGAGAAAAACTTAAACAGGCACAGAATCGGCAGAAAAGTTATTATGATAATAGACACAGACCGTTGGAATTTGAAGAAGGTGATCATGTGTTTGTGCGGTTATCTCCAGTTATCGGTGTTGGACGTGCATTGGGAGTGAGGAAGCTGAGTCCTCGTTTTATTGGGCCGTATCAGATAATGAAAAGAGTAGGACCAGTGGCCTATCAGCTTGCCTTGCCCCCACAGTTGTCAAATCTGCACGATGTTTTCCATGTATCGCAGCTGCGGCGTTATATTCCGGATGAATCATATGTGGTGATACCGGACGATATTGAAATTAGAGAGAATCTAAAGGTTCCTATAGGTCCTAGTGAGGTCCTTGACCGCAGTGAAAAGAAGCTTAGAAGCAAAGTGATTCCAATGCTAAAAGTTCATTGGGAAGGACGTACGTCTGAGGAGGCTACTTGGGAGCGGGAGGATGAGATTCTCCGGCTATATCCTGAGTTAGCGGACATGTATGATTTAATTTTGCGGACAAAATTCTAAAAGTTGGGGTGAGTATAACACCTCACAATTTTAACTTAAGTGTTTAAACTATTAAGTGTGTAATTAAGTGGAGATTCAGTGAAAATCCTAAAGATTAGGCCAAAATACAAAGAAAGGGCAAAACGGTAATTAGCCAACACGCAACCCTAGGAAGATAAAAAATTGAGTAAAAGGTCTCAGATGTTAAAAACAACCCTAGAAATGGATTCAGAACGAAAAATTGAGTGGATAGGCAAGTTTCAGAAAAATCAGTGAATAGTGTTTTTCGCGGGTAAAAATACCGCATTACGATTGCACCGTAAAATGTGCTAGTTGAATTTTGAGCTCTAGGTTTCAAATATGAGTTATAAATGGTCTATTAAGTTAGAAAATATGATTGTTGATAAAATATGATGAAAGTAAGTCATTTTGGGGAAGCGTGCCAACGGCGCGCGCAATAGCTTAAAACAGTGTTTTCTCCGAAAGACCGGAAAACCCCAGATTAATCTGATCAAGTATAATTAAAGGTGAATGGTTAATGTTAAAAATTAGAGTTTTTAAATAGGTCTTGAATTTACGGACGTTTAGTGAAAGTTTAGACGCATTTTAAATCGCGTGAGGTGGCGTAGGACCCACCCCACCTAAAATTCACTTATCCACCTCATCACCACTATTCATCATCACTCTCTTCCTTCTCCTTCAGCTGAAACCCGCGCCCTCCCCCTCTTCTTCACCAAGTTTTCTTCAAAACTTTCTTCCTCCATTAAACACTCATCCAAGCACCAAATGCAACAAAGTTGAACTTGAAATCCATTGAAAATTGCCTCCTAAAGCCATTGGTGGCCTTGTTAAATCGTGAAAGTGAGTGGATTTTGAGATCCTTCCCTCACAAGGCCGCAGCTCACATTGGAGATAGGGTGTTCTTGGAGCTTCCAGGTGCTCCAATGGTGGAGTATGTGTAGGAGGAGTCTATTGCCTAGCATTTGGGTAAGTTTCTTCACCATTTTGATGGTTGATTCATGAGATTGATGTTATGAACCCTAAAGCTTGATTTGATGAATTGTGATGTTAGAGAGCTCAATTGGAAAATGTGTATTAGATGATAATATGTTAGAATGATGTATTAAAGCTAGAATTGCAATGAAAATTTTAAGTGAAAATTGATGATTTAAACTTAGAATAATTTGATGGTCATGACATGGAATTTTGGAAAAATGTGTTGTGATGTTAACAATGAGTTGATGTATGATAGAATGACGATATAATGCAATTGGTTGAGTTGAGGAATGGTGGAAAATGGAAAGAAATCCGTTGGGATTCCCTAAGGCATAAATTCGGCCATTGTGGGAAAAATGGGGAATTGATGTTGAAAAATAATTTGAATGACGTGTTGTGGGATTATATGGTGACTAGATGGGTTGTGTGGTGGTTGGAGAGTGTTTGAATCAATGGAAAAAAATGAGTTGTGTTTAGGGACCTAAATGAACCTAGAACGAACTATTTAGCGAAACGATGCTTAAAAGACGTAAAACGGCGAAACGACACTTGAAGTGGCCTTATGACAACCCAAGGATGGGTACTAAAATGAGAAAGAAAATTTAGAAAAATAAATCTCCAATTAGCACATGTATGGCCGAACCACCAAGGGGGTGGGGAGGAATTTTGCGGTTTTCGCATTCTGATGTAATTCGACGCGAAAATGGCGGAACGACACTTGAACTGGCCTCTTGGCAACCTATTGAGGCGTAATAAAATGAGAAAGAAAATTTAGAAAAGTAAAATTGGAATTAATCCTAGGATGGCCGAACCTACCATGTGTGGGTGAGGTGATTTCGTGATTTTGCGTTTTGATGTTATTTGACGCGTACTGTGACTTGAATCTACCATTGTATAGGTTGTCGTACGTTGACTTGAATCCCGAACCTTGAATCAGGGAGTTTCCCTTGGTCCTGGACCAAGTGGATTGAGGTAAGTAATTGGTTCAATGCATGTATAATTGTAAATTAGCATGTATTGTTTGAATTATGAGTGATTGGGAATGTCCTCTGTGTAGGCATTCTGTTGTGTACCAAGTTGACGGATAAGCTGTTGCGGAGCTTGTGAGAAAAATATTTAAGGTAACCTCTTGGTACTGGGGCTTGTTCCCCTTTTCTGTTCCATCTTGCCAGTTGATTGCAACGGTAGGAAATGTATATGAGTAGTGTAGAGCACATGAGCATGCATGCATTATTACAGTGGGTACTTATGTACCGAGTCTCTGGCCAGTAGACAGTTTTTAGCCTTCGGGCAATTTCGGACTTCCACTGGATAGGTCTCCGAGAGGGAGTTCCAGTTGACCGAGGGTCATGGTGTGTGATCCGGGTAGGAGCACACTAGGAATGTCTCAAGTGTTTTGGATGGTTGGGGCATCATGGTTGTGGTTTTTGGAACGCACCTTGGATGATACCCATAGGCTTATATATGCCCAGTGCGTGCGTGGTATTGATAGCTACCATCCCGTATCGTCGTAGTTTGTATCTTTATATTCCTCATTTCTCTAAAACCCTTGCTATATCCCGTTTTAAAAAGTGGTTGTTGTATTCTATTCATATGCATCGAAGTGAACCATTGGGCAGAGTTTTCTCCAGAACCTCTGGGTTACTGAGATATATTCGTATATCTCACCCCGTCTCGGGGCATTTATTTCAGGAGGTAGCAGTGGAGCTGAAGCAGCGGGCAAGAGGCCTGCAGAGTGATTCAGTTGAGTTTTAGCATTTTGCATTTTTGTTGGCCATGTGGCCTAGGCTAGACTTAGGGCATGAACATCTCATTTGTATTTAGTAAGAGCTTCATTAGCATCTTGTTCATGTCATTTTGTCTAAGTCTAGTGGTCTTGCCATGTAGTTTATTTTACCATTTGTATTTATGTTGTAATATTGGAAGATTGTAATTAAGTTTCATTGGGAGTTGTAAGTTGTAAAACAATATTGTAATCGTATCTTGATGCATGTCTATTTATGATGGAAGGGCCTTAGGCCTATTGTAGGTTATGATTAAATGTATGATGAAAATGTGCATGAAAATGGTGTTAGTGATTGCAACTAATTAAGAATGATAAATATGAGCTACATGCCTAATAACTATAAACTGGATTGGGTTGTAAGTGCCTCAAGGCGTTGTTGGTCTTTGTGTGTGCCACCCATTGAATTATTATTGTATTATTATGTGATTATTAGGTACATTTGAGGCTTAAATGATCTTGTACCAATTTGGGATTATTGGAAAAACAAAGGAAACTCTGGCGAATTTTCTGTAGAATTGGCAGATTTTAGGCGAACTTCGGGAGAGCATATCTCCCTCCATAGAAATCCAATAGGGACGTGCCATACGCCATTTTGAAGGTTGAGATGTTCTCTACATTGTGTCAAAATTTGGAGAAAATCTGGGTTGGTATTCGACCTGGAAAAATTGGAGGAACGCAGACTGCTCATGTGCCCACTGCACATGTGGCAGTTCTGGTCCAGTTTTGGGAAATTAATTTCTACTTCGTTTCTCAGTCAAATTAAGCGTATGATATATCAAATCGAATATTGAGGTTCCTAGTTTATGGTGTAAAAATTTGAGAGCAATTGGAATAGTGGATTAAGTGAAGTAATTCGTGGAGTGAGAGAGGTTTATAGCTGTTTTGGGGTTCGTTTGCTATTTTGCTTATTCAACTTCAAACGGCGATAACCGGAGCAAATGAGCTCCGAATTGAGCGTGTGATAGCTTGTTGAAAAGGGAATTAAGTAAGACAAAGATATAATCTGAGAGGAAGGTCTATTTGTGACCGGTGTGTTCGCAGAAAATTAATGAGTGAACCATGTGCGAAAAGGTAAAAACGTACAGTTTTGTAATTGGCTAAGTGGGTTTATGGGAACCCCCCTTAGTAACTTATAATAAGTATATTGTGATGTAAAAATAGATAAAATAAATATTCCGCAAGAGTTAACAGTTATAGTCACAGCTTTTAATTATTACGTGTTTTATTGTTTTTAATCCTCGCGTAATAATCGGAAAAAGTTTATTCGTATTTTTATAAATGAATTGCTGTGATTGTAACTGCGCTTAATATCATAATTAATGTTAACAATACCGGTACGTAACGGGCTGTTACAGTGGGTAAACACATCCTCAGGTTAAACCCCTCGAGCTCTGGCTGTCCTAAGGGTCCCAGATGTAAATGACCCACCGATCAGAGAATATATCCTTATGATTCATGCAGCAATGGTAACCTACCACCAGCTGTCCTTGTTCTAGGAGCTTCCCCAACGTTTCTTATTTGTGCATTTATATAAAACATCTCAACAATACTAGCGGTCACATCAATGCGGGATACTTCCTCGTCTCATATTACTCATACAATATAATAATAGTCTCCGGGAACGTAATCCGCACGGAGATGGCCATACACTCCGGGCACATAAGCCGCACAGACTATTAAGTCGTATAACATGCACCCAGTGCACAGAGAAATTTATATTTATAACATATCTGTATATAACAGCCAACGTGTACCCAGTACACACCAGATCACACATGGACCCAGTCCCTTTAGTGTCTGTATCATACCCGTATATAACGGGAAAAGTGTTTTGTATATCCACATGGGGCTGCCCCCATAATCATAGTAGTAGTAGTATTATAACCATATCACATAGACATATATTTCCTTAATTCTTCCTTGATCATTCTTCTCACAGACCGTTTACTCTTTTATTTTGACTAGTCATCTGATATGGTTCATATCATAATCTCTATTCCATGAATTCGGAATTTTTCTCAAGGTTCGGTACACCTCTCACATCTCTTAGTATAATGTATCATATTTCCACATATAATTCCCATCACACAGGGGTTTTATAAACCCCACTGTCCTTGCACTAACAATTGTTCATCAGCCCTTACACTGATAATTATACATCAGTTCTTGCATAGAATTTACACGTCAGCCCTTGCACTGACACTTACACGTCAGTCCTTGCACTGACTATTACCTCAGCTCATTAGCTAATCTTATCATTTTCATTTTTACATATTAGTTCTTTCGCTAACTATGTAATTCCATGCTCTATGCACCTTAGTTCATACACAAATCACATGATTTCACATTAAGTTATACATTAGCTCATTCACTAATCATACCATCTCACCTTGTTGTCGTACAACAATAACTCACAAAAACCTGTCACCGTTCTAATCCATTGCCTGCTACGGCTCACATAAACCTATACTCAATATTGTAGCGCAACCTATCAGTTTTCCTGCTCACTTCCACCCTTGGTGGTTGTAGAATATTCCTTACATTGAAAATACCTCCGCTCCGTCAGTCAATCCATATCAAATACCAAATGATTTCACAAGCACACTACTATTAGTAGTATATGTATACAGATCACTAGATCATAATTTCTTTACAATTTTCATTACCATCTTACATATGATTATACGATTCAACCATCCTATCCATTTTATCATTGCCAAGTCTTTCAATTTGAATCGACGTTCATTAACTACAATAGTGTCTTTACTGTACATTTACCTTATGCCATCCATGGCTATTCTCTTAACTTCTCTCCTATATACATAATACATAGTCAGTTCATCTCCCTATAATTAATCATTAATATATCCTTATGGATTGCAATTCCCTCTTTCAAAATCTCTCAAATTAACACTTCACTAACATAATAATTTCAAGTTTTCAATCCCTTAGGATTAGACATCAAATATTCCATTTGTTTCTCTACATTAACCATCCCAATTCATTCAAGTGTACACCACCTATCAGGGACTTATAACTTCTAATCAAACATAACATATTCTAACTCGTACCTAAGCATACATGTTCATATTCTCCAATAATTCGTCAGGTTCTAAGTCACTCACCTTAATGAAGTTAATTCACTAGGTCCACCTGTACGTCATTGTTTTACTACACTACACATATACTTAGAATTTTTACCAATCCCATCTTCATACTATAAACCCATCTCAAATTTTTTATATTTATTATCCACAGTACTACAAAATTTGCCTATGCTAATACTGTACATACCATAGGTTTGTTTATAATTTTTACTTATAATACAACTTTATAAATTTCTTCTACAAGGTCAGACAAAACATTTAAGTCTGTTTCCCTTTAGTTCTATAATATACAGATTTTACTTAACGCCATCTCTTGTCCATGGAGCAGTCAACACTGCAGCCTCAACATCAGGCTAAACACTTACATTCGGTGCTTCAGGTTTGCCACACAGGCTTCTTACGATGAACACACATGTAACACAAAGGAATGGGTTGATCAGACCCACACTAAGGAATCACATAAGCAGTAATCGATAAGAATCTACATACAACTATGCAGCACATAACACATCTATACCTTATCAGAGTTTCCTAACAAAACTGCTCTGATACCATAAAATGTAATAGCCCGTTGTACACCGGTATTGTTAACATTAATTATGATATTAAGCGCAATTACAATCACAGCAATTCATTTATTAAATATGCGAGTAAACTTTTTCCATTTATTACGCGAGCATTTAAAACCGTAAAAAGCGTAATAATTAAAAGCTGTGACCATAACTGTAAACTCTTGCAGAATACGTGTTTAAACTATTTTTTATATCTTATTTTACTTAATACAAGTCACTAAGGGGTTCCCATAAACCCACTTAGCTAATTTCTCAATTTTACGTTTTCTACCTATCCGAACACGGTTCGGTCTTTAATTTTATGCGGACAAACCACATTCTACAAGCCTCCCATCTTTTGATATGTTATTCTACACTCAATTACCTTTCTAGAAAGCTATCACACGAGTTATTTCGATCTCGTTTTCTCCGGATATCGCCGTTTAAAGTTGGACAAGCAAAGCTGCCAGCCAACCCCAAAACAGCTCCAAACATCCCTCACTCCACGAATTACTGCAGATCATCCACTCAACCAATTTCTCTCAAATTTTTATACAACAAACTAGACACCACAATCTTCAATTTTACATATCATACACTTAATTTGACTAAGAAAAGAAGCGGGAATAAATTTTCCAAAACCGGTCCAGAACTACCACAAGTGCAGTGAGCAAATGGTCAGTCTGCACTCTTTGCCTTCTCCAGGCCGACGTTCAACCCAGAATTATATCAAATTTTACCACAAGATAGATGACATCTCAAGATTCAAAATGGCAACGTCCCTATCGGACCTCTGTGGAGGGAGATATGCTCTCCCGAAGTTCGCCTAAATTCTGCCAATTCTACAAAAAATTCGCCAGAGTTTCCTTTGTTTTTCCAAAATCCCCAAATTGCAAATGTGTTCTAAGACCTCTGATGTACCTAATAATCAATGGGTGGCACACACAAGGACCAACAATGCCTTGGAGCACTTACAACCTAACTCAATTTATAGTTATTACACAATTCATATCATACTGCTCACTTGATTAATACTTAATACGTTTCAATCATCAAAGTCCATTTACATGCATTTTCTAAGCATTCACATAATCATAATCCTAAAATAGGCCTAAAGTCCTTCCATCATATTACATCAAGTATCCATGTACAATTATAACATATTACAACTTACAATTTTATAACTTTAAATTACAACTTGAAACATGAACTTTAAATGACATATACAACTAGACTTAGGCAAAATGACATGAACAAATATGACTACAAATCTCCTCCTACATACATATTGAATGTTCATGCCCAAAGTCTAGCCTAGGCCCAATGGCCATCAAAATGCAAAATATAAAAATGTCCTCCAACACTCATCCTACGGGCTTCTTGCCCGCCGCTCCTGTGCCACTGCTACCTCCTGAAATAAAGCCCCCAAGACGGGGTGAGATATACGAATATATCTCAGTAACCCAGAGGTTCTGGAGAGAACTCCGCCCAATGGCTCACTTCGATGCATATAAATAATAAACAATCACATCTTGAAAAATGGGATATAGCAAGGGATTTAGAGAAACTGGGGAATATAGGGATACAAAATACGACGAAGCTGGAATGGTAGCTACCAATACCACGCAACGTCCTGCCTAACGGCTCGGCATATAAGCCTACGGGTCTCATCCAAGGCGTGTTCCAAGAACATCCAACCAAGGTACCCCTCCCATCCGCATACACCCGAGACTTCCTAGTGTGCTACTATCAGGATCACACACCACGACCCTAGGTCAACTGGAACTCCCTCTCGGAGACCTATCCAGTGGAAGTTCGAAACGCCCGAAGGCAAAACTGTCTACTGGCCAGAGACTCGATACCTATGTACCAACATACATACTATATGCATGATCATGTTATTCTGCATTACTTACATATATTTCCTACCATCACCCTCAACGGGCATGGTGGAACACACAAGGGGATCAAGCCCCAGTACCAAGAGGTTACCTTAATAAGCCTCTTCACTTTGCTCCAAAGCAGTATATTCTCCAAGCTCGTTACTCACAGGAATGCCTACATAGAGGACATTCCCAATTACTTAAAACTCATACGAATACATGCAATTACCAATTATACATCATGATTCGAATCACTTACCTCAATCCCACTTGGTCCAGGACCAAGGGCAATCCACCGACTCACGGTTCGGGGTTCAAATCAATGTATGGCAACCTACAACAACCATGTACGAATCATCAGTACACGGCAGTTCTATCAGAACACGAAAACGGCAAAAACCTCCCCTACACCCTTGTAGGTTCGGCGTTTGAAGGCTTATTTTACAATTTATTTTTCTAAATTTTCTTTCTCATTTTATTAAGTATCCTTAGGTTACCAAAAGGCCATACCAAGTGCCGTTTTTTCTTTTACGTCTTTTAAACGTCGTTTTGCTTAATATCTCACTCTAGGACCCTTTATGACTCTCATCACCATCAGTTATTTTTCATTGATTATCTAACCTTCCAACCACCACACAACCCATCTAAATACCATTTAACACATGATACATCATCCAAGCAATACCAACAACATCAAATCCCTAAAATTCCCTAAATGGCCGAATTGTCACCTATGCAATTCCAAGGGACTTTCACTCAATTGTAACCACTCTACACCTCATACAATCCCATTATATCAACATGCAATCATACAACAACTCACCAATCCAATCCTAACACATTTTCAAAACTCAAAGTCATGACACCCTAAAAATTTCTAAGTTAAAATTTCACAATTTTCATCAATAATTTTCATGGCATTTCTAGCTCTAACACATCATTCTAAGACATTATCATCTAATACACATTTTCCATTTGAGCTCCCTAACATCAGAAATCAACAAAACAAAGTATATGGTTCATAAATATGATCTACCAAATTAACCATAGAAATGATGTAGAAATATACTCATAATCAAAGCCTAAGATTCCTCCAAGACGTATCCAAGCAATGGAAGGCCAAATGACTCCATGAACATCAATTCTCCTCAAATTTTCGTAGCAGAGGGTAGCACTTTTCTCCCAATATATTGGTTTTCAAGGCCTAATACTAGTATGGTTGGATTGGGATGCTGGTTTACATGAAATTTAGCGACAAACTTTGTGGATTTTGGTGAGGTATTCTGTGAGAAATCAAAGCTTGAAGCTTGCTCCTATTCTCCTCCATGGCCGCGGGTTTGTGCTGGAAAAAGGGAAGGGAAGTGGATGATGAATAGTGAATATTAGGTGGCTTAAGTGGGCTTAAGTGGACTTAAGTGGGCTTAAGTGGACTTAAGTGGGCTTAAGTGGACTTAAGTGGGGTGGGGCCCACCGCCTCCTCACGCATTTCAAACCCGTTTGAATTTTCCTCCGATTCCACTAAACGTCCATAAATTTAAAACCTATTTAGAAACTCTAATTTTTAACAGTAACCATTGTCCTTTAATTATACTTGATCAGATGAATCCGGAGTTTTCCGGTCGTTCGGAGAAAATGCTGTTTTAAGATGTTGTGCGCGCCGTTGGCACGCTTCCCCAAACTAACTTACTTCCATCAAATTTTATCAGAAATCGTATTTCCTAGTTCTATAGACCATTTAAACTCATATTAAAACCTAGAGCTCAAAACTCAATCGGCACGTTTTACGGTGCAATCGTACCGCGGTATTTTTACCCAGTAAAAACACTATTCACTGATTTTTCTGAAACTTGCCTAAACACTCAATTTTTCGTTCTGAATCCACTTCCAGGGTTACTTTTACCATCTGAGACCTTCTACTCAAATTTTATCTGCCTAGGGTTGCGTGTTGGCTAATTACCATTTTGCCTTTTATTTGTATTTTGGCCTATTTTTCATCATATTCACTAATCCTTCCCTTTAATTCTCATTTAATATATTAATTTATGATTTAGAAATGTGAGGTGTTATAATAGCCAACAGATGCGGTACCTGAAATATGTCCCCATAACGCGGGGTGAGAATGAATCTCAATAAACTTGGGTATGGAGCAGTCTCCACCCAAGAGTCCACTTCCTGCAAGAAAATATCAAGTACCAAAATATAGATAACATCATATAATCCATATTAACAATTTGGTATCGTCTTTCTTTTCTGATAATTCTTACATATTCCTATAACATAATTTCTTAGTAATCTTAAGTATGTTCGTGTCTTATGTACAAATAAGGCTTTAATCTTATTTTCGTAATATCACCTCATCGTATATCGGATCATATTTACTAACATACTTATAATGATCAAAAAACTAAAGTTTCCTTGGCCATACCTTATGTACATCGTGATCATATCCTTACATGTTTCCACTGTTCAGAAAAACATAACTTATACTTTCAGGGTTGTATCCCATTGAAAGTTACATCATATTAACTTATCATAACTCATCATAACATATCGTAAATAAGATCATATGCATGCACTATATGAATGCAACTATGCAAAGTATCAATATTAACAACAGTTATATCCTTACGGAAACCATATTCACCACTGATAATGGCGGAACAACAAAATACGGAGAAAACTCCTAAACCGAAAGCTTACATGAATGCTTTTCGTTTCTACAACTGGTTTTTTACGAAGTCTATGAATTTAGCCATCCACGTGTAGTCCGTCTCATAGGGTTCGAATCTCTGGGATTCACACATCTTACTTTTCACTGGTACCATAATCAACGTGCCGTTAAGGACAGTTTATTATATTATTGTAAGTAACCAATATTCTTTCGGTTACAAACGTTCATTAATTTAGTGATTCCAACAATCCTTTATTTATTACAACAATACATGCCATACATACCCTACTCTTAAAACACACGTCATAATATACCATTAAACTAGTTAATCAAATCACTAACTTCTTATAAATATTTTTACCTTACGTAAAGCTTGACAGATCCAATTATTTTTCGTAAACATAGACAACCATGTCATATGTTCATAATCTACGTAATTCTTAAACAATCGAACATATAACCAATAAATTCATCAAGAAGATAAAATATCAATTATCACACTCAAGCATACTTGTATCATATTCAATCACACTTAGCATTCGCTATTAATCACTCATTCCAATTTAAAACACATACCATATCTTTTAACCATATATGGCTGAAACTCACCTACACATATTTATCAACTTTTCTAATTTTCTTGCTTTGTTCAATAATCTTAATTCACACATATATATCCTACAAATTTATTTACTTAATTTACTTAATATGTATAGGAAATACCATACCTACTCATAAACATTAATAATACAATTCCAAGATCCATACTTATATCTTTATAAGTCGAATTATATCCTTCCTAATATCATGAGTTTCATACATTTTCTTAATAATTTCAATTCATATTAACTTATAATATATAAAGAAAAATCATAAATAATCATAACAAAATTCTAAAACATTAAGTACATATATAGTATTCTAATAATCCCTTTTTAACTTACACACATATATGTCATACTAACCATCCACAATTTACATACAATTTATAATTTCATTTAAACATATACTTAGCACCAAAACTTCCTTATACAATCAAAATTCCCATACTTTTATTTTTAGCCTTTTCATAAATAGATTCTCTCAAAATTACTAAAATTAGCCTACACATTATCAAACTCTCAATTTCAGCATAAGCATAAAGAGACCTATACAACAACAAAACTTAGATTATAACTTGAAATTTAGCAACCAAGTTAAAGTTCATAACTTTATCTAATCTTTACAACACTAATTTAATTCTTAAAACATAAGTACCATTTACTCCTCTGTACAACCACTTGATCGAATTAAAAGAATAGTGTTGTCTTCAATATAAACACTTCTTGAAAATTTATAAAACTAAGAATGTGATCACAAAATTAAACTATCTTCCAATATATTTTAATCACACATTCACATAAAACAAAATCAAACATGTATTATTTCACTTAGCCTACAAAGGATTTCACAACTACCTTCATAAAGTTTTCACTTACTTCAATTAAAGCAATTATCAAATACTCACTTAAAATTCAAGGTTTCTTTTTGACAATTTAACAAACACATAGGTTGCATCACTTAATCATACAAAATCTGAAATTTCCTTTGTATATATATATTTTCTATATTTTTGTTTCCAACCACACAAACATACATAGACTTCCAACAACTAAATATCAACAATTATTCATAAATTCTTCAACATTTTCATAAATAATCTCATCAAAACAGACCCCTCAAACCATGTAATTTTATTTATAATTTCTAATCCAACACATCAAGTGAATATCAATTACTAAAGCTAACTTACTCATTCACAAAGAACAACTCTTAAAAACTTCAAACCATGAAACATTACATTTTTTTTCTTTTTTCTAGGCAGGGGCGCTGCTGTAGAAAGAGGGAAAGAATGATTTTTAAGCTTCTTTACAAGAAAATAATGATAGAAAGGAGTTAATTACATAAAAATCTACAAGTTTCATGAAGAGCATGAGTTAAAATTATAACTAGAACCTAACCTTTGAGTTTGCCTTTTATCTCTTGAGTTCTTCGAATACTTGGAAGAAGTAGAGTGCAGCGTTTTTTTGTTAAGAGTAAATATTCTTTTTGATCCTCAGCAAATTTCACGATATCCGTTTTAGTCCCTAGCAAATAAAAAGGTCCATTGTGGTCCCTAAAAAATTCAAAATGGACCCATTTAGTTGAAATCGTGGTTCCTCACAAATTCAAAAAAGACCCATATTAGTCCCTAAAAGGACTGAAATGGGTCAATTTTGAATTTTTTAGGGACCACGATAGGCCTTTTTATTTGCTAGGGACTAAAACGAGAATCGTAAAATTTACTGAGGACCAAAAAGGATATTTACTCTTTTCTTAAAAAGAGAGGAAGTGCATCGTGTATTTAAAAGGCACAAACCAAGCTTATTCACTTTTTCAACTTTAACTAATTTTAACTTACTATTTTTCCTATTGGTTCTTGTAAAGTAGCTTGCCTTTATTTATAACTGTTGACCAATTTATCTTCCTTCCTTTTGCTTCTTGCAGCGTACAAACTAAAGTAGGGATGATTCATTCAAAGCTTTAAATTTACTGTACCTTACTTTCTACTCTATTCTCTAGTAAAAGGCGAAAGAATAGTTCGCTCTGTACTCACCACACAGCTCCGTACCTTACTTTCTATTCTATCCCCACCAAAAACATACAAAAGAATGATTCACTAAAAGTTTGAAATATACAATAAGAAAAATCATTTTCTCATGTAATAGGAGATAGTTTTCTCATGTTATGAGACATTAAAAATCATGTTGTCCTTTTTATTTTATTTTCTTTTTTAACAAGTAGTGGGCTCCACCACTTATTGTGTCTATGACATGAGATATGATATTTCATGTGACATGAGAAAAAGAGAAACCCATACAATAATTCTCCTTTACTCCCGTTGGTCCCTTTATCACTTGGACTAAGTCAAAGCTTTTCTTGATGCATTATATTTTTGAGTCTTATTAAACATATTTGACATAAACTATAACATGTTATTAATTATAATCTTAATCTAATAATTTATCTCTCATAATTTAATTAAATAAGTATTTAATCTAATTAAACACCTAGTTAATTTCTTTTTCATATTTTACTAATGAGGGTTGTTATAATCACAGCTTAGAATACCAGTTAGCAATACTTTTATGTGAAAACGATAATCTGGGACTTAAATAATCCTTTTTATTACTTGACGTGTGCACTTGCTCTAAATGGTCTTCACTCTAGGGAATGAATACGTTTCCCCTAACTGATTGTAAAAAGGACCAAACGTCATAATCTTGGGAACAAATGTGTTTTCCTTGATAGGCTGCAAGAGACCCGACAAGTTTTTGGCGTCGTTGCCAGGGATAGCTTTTGTTAAATCCATATTTTAAGTTGTGTTCTTTTATTTATTTAACTTTGTAGTTATTTCATTTATTTCATACCTGTTGATTCGTTTATTCTTTACTCTACTGAACTATTTTTATTATATCATGGTTTATGAATGAATCTCTTAGTTCATCTGTATATTCCTCTGACTCTGAAATACTTTTCTTTAACTTTGATTTCTTTGATCTTGAACCTGAACGTACACTTCACCAAAGAAGAAGAATCCTAAGGCAAGTTGAAACCAAAAGAGAGATGGCTGACCATAACGAGAACAGTGGAAATGGGAATGAAACGGAAGGAACACCACCACCACCCTTTGTGCCTACATTTAGAGCTTTGACTGCTCTATCTCGAAATAGGCAAGAAAAAAGAGGTTTTTTTCCTCCTATTACAGTCACAAACTTCGAGCTTAAACCTATTATGTTTAACATGATTAGGGAAGCTGGAGTTTTTAATGGACTTCCAAATGAAGATCCATATGCTCACCTCAACAATTCCTTATACATTTGTGATAACTTTAGAGCATATGGTGTTACTAAAGATAGCATGAGAATGAGGTTATTCCTTCATTCTCTTGGGTCAAAAGCTTAAACTTGGCTAAAATCCCTTTCACCAGGTTCTATTCATTCGTGAGAGGAACTCTCTAACAGATTCATAGAGAGATTCGTTCCCATGTATCGCTTGGCAGAAGTAAGGGCAGAGTTGTCCAACTTCAGAATGTACTATGGAGAAAATCTCTACGAGACATGAGAACGATACAAGAACATAATGAAGAAATGTCCTAACCATGGATTGGAAAGTTGGGGAGTTCTCCAAACTTTCTACAACGGTATCAACCACACATCTCAATCTCATCTAGACTTTGCCACGGGAGGAAATTTCTTTGAAAGGACGATTGAGTCCCGTTACGAGATCATT
The DNA here is from genome assembly GCF_033153095.1 of Gastrolobium bilobum. Classification (NCBI taxonomy): domain Eukaryota; kingdom Viridiplantae; phylum Streptophyta; class Magnoliopsida; order Fabales; family Fabaceae; genus Gastrolobium; species Gastrolobium bilobum. The sequence continues at coordinate 112,865 of NW_026900003.1, read as the reverse complement.
GAAAATGTTACAAAAAGATGCCTTCAATGGCCAATCAAGAGGGTTATTCCCCTCAAAAAGCCAGTAATATTGGAGCTGGACAAGCAACTGGCAACTCTGATGAACGAAGTGAAAAACTTGAAGGCTGACCAAAATCAACCCAGATCCAATGTTTCTCAGCTCCCAACCCCTGAGAGTGAACCTTGCCCAACCTGTTGCGATGATCACGACTCATCAGATTGTCCCCAGACAGCACCAATATGCTATGCGAAAAACTATAGTGGCAGGAATTCTAACTACTCCAGGGATAACAACAACAACTTTGCGGGACGAAACAACAATCAATGTTACGGTAATTCAGGGCAGAAAGATCAAAATTATAACCAACCTTGGAGACCACCCAATAACCAGAGATTCAGCAACAATCAACAGCAGTAGCTCAACACCATCGGGAAAAACAGAGCTGATGATAAAATCAGACAAAGACAGTTTAACACTCTGTTTCCTAGGGATGAACAACGCATCAACTTCTTAGAGAATATTATAAAAGAATCTATGACAAGGAATAATGTTGTTGTTAGAAACATTGAAATCCAACTTGGACAAATTACTTCATCTGTGAGCACAAGCCCACCAGAAACACTGCCTGGAGATGCTGAAGTTCCCTGTAAAACCCCAGTTTACCTAGCCAGAATGCCACGCAAAACGGTATAGATGCACACTTAATTTAATAAGAATAGCAGAAGACTTCCTCTAAGTATCAGCATAGTTCTCTTGAAACTACGTGATTAATTAAAACTTTTCATTTGTATCATTTATGTTCACAACATTATAATAAACTGCACAGCCCCATAACTGCATAGAGTTAATACTTAACACCAAATTGTAATAGTTACCAATTCTGTAAAAATGGGCAGCATAACCTTTGTTTATCGGACTATCCAAATTCTTAAACCTCATATCCAGACATAACTTATACATACATATTCATGTAGCATCTTCAGAATCTATCCATATATTCCCACTTACTCACAGCAAACTTGAAACATACAGACATACTTTATTGTATGCAATATATCCAAACCTTTAACGACATGACCTTCTATAACTTATATACAGCGGTACCAATAATATTTTCAACTCAAATACATAATTTATTTGAAACACAACCATACATGAATAATCCCAAACGTTAGTCAATCGCGCTGCTCTTGACGTCTGCTAACCACCTTTTTCACGTTCCTAGTTCTTTGAAAACACGTCGTCCGAGAAAGAACCTGAAATGTGTCCCCAAACGCAGGGTGAGATTTGAAATCCCATTAAACTCTAAGTTTATAGAATAGTCTCCCATTCTTAAGTTCATTTCCTGCATAATTGGTCAGCACACGTAGAATAGCATAAACATATAGATTACACATACAATATTCAGACAAAACATACAGCACATAACATACAAAATTTCATATTATTAAATCTAGTTCATTTGCATCCTATGGTTAATTTTCATGCAATCATTATAGTTTGACAAGCAATTTAACATATTTAAATTAAACAGTTAGCTTATATATAATTTGTAAACATACAATGGTAAATAATAAACATGTAAACGCACAAGCACTTTCAAACAACTTTATTTACATTAGTAAATCATTCACAATTTACCATTAATCTTATAGAATTTATCATGTAATCCAATGCTACAGTTCTTACAAAAGTTTTCATCTTTCTTTCGTTAACCTAATACTCTCGAAGTAATATCTCCCAGTATCATAGCATTCACAGACATACTCACTTTCATTATCATATTCTTCTTTCAAAAACCACTACTAATAATTTCTTTAATTTTTAGAATATCAACAAAACTTACAAATACAATAAAAATCAACAGACAACAAATTAATTAAACAAACAGTAGAGAATAAGAAAAATCAGTAAATATATTTAATTAACAGACAGACACACCAAATAAGTTATTAGACAAAACACATCATAATACAAAGTAATTCATCAATTAAACAAATACATTACATTACAACACACACACACACATTCAATCTACACATTACAATGCATTACAGAAATACAAGATAAACCTGTATTACAATCGCAGATATATTTATCTTCACATCACAAATAGCCGGAACCATCCGAGGACCGGATACGTTCACGGTAATAACTTATCATATTCCATCAAAGTCATCCATTTATCAAATGATCTCAACTTGTACGACCAGTTATTCATTGGCCTCGTACTGGAATTCACTCATATTTCATGTATATTTATATATAATTTACTTTATAGAATTATGTACTTTTAACTCAACACATTTAAAAAGCATCCATTTTTCTAAGGATTACATGTACAAACATCACAGACATTTAGTATTCATTACTTTTCTCTTTACGAGATACAACTGATTCACCGTCAAATTTATCAAAACATTAAAGTATCTGAACATCACTCAAAGTACATTTCCAGACTTATCAGATATACCAGTCATTTCACAAATCATCAGACACATCAATCATTTAACATATCAACAGACACATCAATCATTTCGCATATTAACAGACATAATAATCATTTCACATATTAACAAATACGTCAATTCTTTCTGCATATTCACATACAAGTTATTCATTCTACATATCAACAAATATGTAAATCATTTCACATGTTAACAAATACGTCAATCGTTTCACATATTAACAGATATGTCAACGTTGAACTCATTATTTAACTTAGATATCAACATACCTCATGCATTACATTTTTATTTACCATATACATAATACTATTCCAATGTCCAACCATATTATTAATACAGACAATAACCATTATCCCACCGGATTCTGGTAGAACAATAAGACAGAAGAAAACTCCTTAAACAGAAAGCTTACATGCAAAGCTTTACTTATAGACAACTTGATTCCCCAATAAATTGCTTCTGAATACACACTAGTATCACAAACAAGACACTATCAATTACTGATTAAGTGTCCTTGCAATTCAAACAATTAACATTTATATGTTAATTCACCAATTTACTTAGATTATTTTATCCAACTCTTAAAACTATTGTACTTGAATTGTTCTTATTAAATTCTGAAACTTCACCATCTTAATCTAGGCCATAAGCTTTACAACGGTGTATTATAAGCTTCGTTTCGATAAGCATAACTCAAGATATGTCCGCTGTAAGCAAATTGCTTAAACCCGTCGTCAAAAAATAGGGCAGCAGAAACTTCTGTATTTTTCTGGAAATGCTAACCAACCCATTTTATTCAGAAATTTTTATGACAAATACTAGACATCTGGGGATTTAATTTGACATAAGATTCGTCCTGTTTCGTTAAGAAGCGAAGGAGTTATGAATCTTGAAAAATCCATGTAACATGTTGCCAACACAGGGAAAATTCGAACACTGTCCACACTTTCTTAATCTGGGCATGATCCAGACCTCATAAAAATACACTCTTTTTGACAAGAAACTAGACATCTTAATCTTAAATTTGATGTATCACACACTTCATTTCATTAAGAAATGAGTGGGACATGCCCTTTTTAATTTGGGCTAGAGGAAAACAATATTTCATTACAGCCTGAACAACCTTCACTCTTTCAATAACGAAATCTTCAATTCTGGTTGTATTATTCTGAATCTTTCATATGTTATACTAGACTTACATATGTTTAATTTGGAGCAAACCACACTCCATTTGGAGTTCTTAAACTTCAATTATAAATTTTTCAAAACAGAGGCTAGATTACCTCTATTAGGGTTTGTCACTTTTTCTTTAGACTAGTTTGCGTAGTTTTCTTTTAATTCAGCAAATCAAACTTTAATCCCATCAAAACTTCATCAAATATTCAAGATTTTAAATATTTATCCTTAACATAGGAAGAACAAAGATGAATTCTCCATATTAAACCACTAGAAATCAAGTAGGTTACCTTGTTCCAAAACAACTCTAGGTTAATCTCCACACTTTAAACTCTTGAAACCATCAGCTTTTCACACAAGTTCAGCCACAACTCCATGACTTTGGAGAGTATAAAATCCATTCATCACAACCCCTCTTGAAAAATTAATTACATGGTTGTATTCACAAGCTCCTAAACTACAAGTTTCATGTAGAAACTTTCACCTGAAAGTGTTTAGTTTAAGAGATATGACTTAGCTCCTTTTTAATAAACCATGTTCAGCCATGCAAAACACAAGGAAGAGGAGGAGAAGAGGAAGGCTTCGTGGGACTTGAGAAAGAAAAGGAAACCTATTTGGTCTTCCTGAAATATCTAAGTTATTTTAACTTAGTTTAAGTAACTTGTTAACTTTTCATTTCTCAACTTAACAACCAATTCCAATGATCCACCTCACTCTTCTAGGCTCTTCTATAAGACCACATCTTCGACTGACCCCTTTGGAATAAAAAAGGAATTGCTTTTTGTTGTTAAAATATCACAAATTTACTTAGTTTTTAACTTTAACCACTAGCCTGCTATTTTTTACTTTCAACACCATTTATCTTTAATCCTATTGGCTACTTTTTCTATACTCATTCAGCCTTCAAAACTGAACACACAAGGAAGAATGCAAATATCTAAAATACTATTATGATGCATCACAATATTAATTTCGAGACATATGCACGATTGATGACAATTAAATCAGGATATACGGCTTTCTGAGAGGGATTATCTGAATACATACTGGGTGTATCAGTACAGAAAGAGTCTACAACATGCAATTGTAGGTCTCGATTAAACGCTTCAATTTTATCTTACATGGTATTAGACATTCTAATATAAAAATTTATAAATGCAATCGACAGATACTAATTCTGAGGAAATCTAAATAATTTATATCTATTTTCCGTATGTATATATATAATTAGAGTTCCCCCTTCTTGATTAATTAAATCTCTTAATGTACTTTTAGTTAAAGAATAACACATGTTGTTCTTAACATTTTTTCTCTTATTTTTTTTTTTTGTGGCATTAAAATCATCTTAAATTAATTATGAATATTTGTATATAATTTTAAATATCACTTTTATAGTTTAAAATATTTTTAAATTTAAATTTACCTAAATTTAAAAAAATATCATAAAATGAACGAAATATATTCTAGTGTAATATATATATAGAAATACTCTATCATGGTGAATCTTGAAGATAGGATCTGATGTCATTTTCACTTTGAGGTGGTAGTGATAGCATATGTCCATTAATGTAATTTAAATTAATAATATATAAAAAAGGAAAATATCACTTTTACCTGTGGAAAATAATATATCACTGGTTAAGATTATTTTGCATTAGTGTAAATTACACTTATTTTTTGTTATTGATTTTATTCATATCTAAGGGCCTTAATTTATTAAATATGTGAATTGTTAAATATAAGTAAATCAATTATCAAAATTGGATATAAGACTTAATATTCTTATATTGCTTAGCCAACAATTATAAAATTTGAATGTAAAAAATGCCTTTATTTTGCCGTAAACATTTTTTTCATCTAGTTCACTTCCTCTTCCACCTCTACTACCTTTTGTTCCACCACCAATAACAAACTACTCCACCACTCATCCTAGGATAAAATTAGGGACAAATAGTGGAGGACTCAGATTTCCTTCTATTATAACTGGCCTTCTCTTTCGAGCAACATATGTTGGACAACTTGATAACCCACATGTAAAAAGACATAAATGCAATCAATGTGCTAAAATGAGGGGAAATACTAAGGGTTTTATATTTCTCATTCAACATGAGAATTGAATGAGACCCACGTATGTAAGAAAAAATTATGTGTAGAACCCACGTTGGCACGGAAATCGAAAGGTGTGTAGGAAAATTCAAATTCTCATGTTAAATGAGAATTATAAAACCCAAATACTAAAGATTCGAAACTAAAGGAAAAATAAGTTAGATATTAAGACATCGATTTTCCAAAACAGAATACATGAATGTAATTAATCATGTGTCCCATGGTGTAATTAAAATATGTAATATAAACAACATTAATTAATGTGGGGGCAAAAGAATGAAAGCCGAAGACTAAAGGGTAAGCATAAATACAATAACAAATTCAAAATGCAGGAGAAAAGACCCAAAACTAATGAGAAGGATCATTCCCACCTCATCTGACATTTAGGTCTTTTTAACAGCTACAGTAAGCGCATCCTCTATAGCTTGAGCAAAAGTTGCAATCTTGTATGTGAAAAAACCCACTAGCATTGGTATCAATTGTAACTGCATAAATCCAAATTCGGGAACGAGAATCCTGCAACCAAAAAGGCCTTGTTAAGTGCAGAAAACTAGGATAGGTTCATGAACAAATACAAATGCCCTATGGATTAAATCAAGAAAAAAAAGTTCAAGAAATTTTGTTAGCAAATTAAATTGACTTCATTAAACAAAATAATAGTTGTTCCAATTGCATATGAAAATAGGACTTACCCATTCCAACGGTTAAAAACCATGACTAATATAACAGGAACTAGCAATCTTGGCTGCCCAATTGCTCCCCTGCAAGTAACATACAATAAGAAACCAAGTGATAGAAATTCAATTCCCTCCTATTTAGCATACCATGTGGAACTGTGGAAGATAGCACTATCCTTAAACGATATTGTTAAGGATATAATAGCCTAGGTTAAATTTTTCTACCTTTCTTTTACCGTGATATTATATATGGTTGCTGTAAACTTCAACATGGACAAAATAATTTTGGAATCATACCAATGAAAAATTGAAAACTTCACTAATCAAATAGTCATGGTGGTAACAAGAAGACTCGTGTTTATCTACTCAAGACATTAAATTCTGCATAGTAAATCTATCATCTATAGATTACTTGACAAGGCCCTTTGCACCATTCGTTTTTAGCGCGTCCACGCTACTTCCCAGCATCCGAATATATGCCAAAGAACCAAGAAAGCCAGCACCAAAGCTGAAGACATGAAAGACAAGTATACATTAAAAAAAATATGGATAAACCTTAAAACTTTCTTTTGAAAGATACTATTACTAATACCTTATCTTTTATTAGTAATTTCAACTTTTATGAATAATAATTGATAACCAGCACAACAGTATGGATTTGTCCAATATGTCTCTCAATAACAACTTGAAGTTAGTAATTTCCTGTTAGTTTTTATTTTTAACCATCTCAAAGTTCATTTTTTTTTTTTTTTTTAATAAAACAAAGGGGCTAGAGCCCAAAAGAAATTACATCAAAGTGGATTCCGCATCCAGGTTCTGACTCAGCTCACAGGGAGCGTCATCCAAAAGAATCAAATTCTCATTCGCAGAAGAAGCTAGCTTAGCAAGAGTATCTGCACAAACATTGTTGTCCCTAGTGACATGCAAGAAAATAACATTCCAATCCTTGTTACTCCAGCTTCTAATGCTGTCCACAATCTGTGAGGTTCCATTAATGGCTGTGTTACCATTTATAGCTTGGATAGCTAATAGACAGTCACTTTCAACTAACAGTTGAGACACTCTTTTAGTCCAGGCTACCCTGATACCCATTAAGATTGCCCAAAGTTCAGCAATTAAAGGGGAGCAAATACCCACCTTATAGAGGAAACCAGATCTCCAGTTGCCTACCTCATCTCTGAATAGGCCCCCACATGCAGCCAACTCGGAGATAGGCTGCACAGTAGCATCAACATTGAGTTTAATCCAACCCGGAGGAGGAGCTAACCAGCACTCTCTGCGGTGAGCACGCGAGTGGCTCTGAGCATTTCTTCTATTCAAACCACCAGATACTATATCCCTGATAAACTTGGATAAGAAAATTAAAGGCTGGTCTGGTCTAGTGAGCTGAGTATCATGCATATCACAATTTCGCCACTTCCACAGGTGCCAGATGGTGGCAGCAAAAATGTCAAGCCAGTTTAAGAGTTGCTGGTTGGGCCACTTCTGGTTGATATTCATTTGGAACCACTCCTTGAGAGGCAAACTGAAAAAATTCCTAGGAGGGGAGCCAAGGAACCAGGCCTCCCAAATTGGGGCTGCCTTACTGCAGTCCCTAAGGACATGAGCTATGCTTTCTACCTCAGTGGAGCACAAATGGCAGAAAGGGGAGTCACCCCACTTAGCTGAGTATTCTTGAGTGAGAAGCCTGCCATGGTACACCATCCACATAAAGGCACAAATTCTTTGGGGGCCTCTCCACTTCCAGATAGCTTTCCAGATGGGATCAGTAGGCATAGCCTCAAAATCCATGAGATTATTTTAAGCTAAACGGACAACGTTTTTGCTATTAGGAGAGTTCTTCCACATGAGGCTATCATCCCTACCAGTACTGACCGGGGGGATAATGGGGCGAAGGACTTGCACCACCTCCAAGGGAAGGCTCCTCCTTATAGTCTCCAGATTCCACTGCCCAGTGTCATAGTCAACCAGATCTGCCACCCTGCAATTAACATGACAATGTTCTACATCCGAAGTGGTATAATCAATTAGAGGCAAGTCTAGTTGGGTCCACTTATCCAGCCAGAAAGCAACATCTTTCCCATTCCCAACATTCCACTGCATAGATGACAGGAAGTCTTCCCAGATTCTGCCCAGGCTTTTCCAAAGACTAGAGTCAGATTGGGAGGTCTTGATAGATCTTCTAAGATCTTGCAATCTGCCATATTTACCAGTAAGGACTTGCACCCAAAGAGACTCACTGTTGCTGGTTATCCTCCAAGCTAGTTTGTGAAGAAAAGCTTCGTTGTGAATCGAAAGCTTATGAATGCCCAGGCCTCCCGAACACTTGGGTTTGCACACATTGTCCCAAGCAACAAGATGAACTTTCTTCTTATCAGGCAAATCTCCCCAAATAAAGGACCTTTGGATTTGTTCTATCTCATTGCAGATTGACAGTGGAAGAGAGCTGTGTTGCATATGGTAAACAGGGATAGTGCTAATAACTGAGTTGGCCAAGGTAACTCTACCCGCGAAGGAGAGGAGGTGCCTTTTCCAGTTAGCTAGGTGAGACTTGACTCTATTGAGCACACCAGAGTAGTTCTTTCTTCTCCCTCGCCCATGCCAAAGCATGGCCCCCAAGTACTTGCCAAGAGAATTGGCCATTTTGAAACCACTAGCCTGCGCAATGGTAACCTTATCAACCAGGCAAGTATTCTTAGAGAAGTAAATTATAGTCTTGTCAATACTTATCAACTGCCCAGACATATCACAAAAATCTTTCAGACAGCTCATCATAACATTTAGCTGATCCAGACTAGCTTCTCCAAATAATACCAGGTCATCTGCAAACATGAGGTGAGAGATAGCTGGCCCTCTTCTACCTGCCTTCATTGGCTTCCACAGCTTTTTACTGACAGCCTCAGCAATTAAATGAGACAGTTTGTCCATACACATAACAAATAAATACGGGGAGATGGGATCACCTTGCCGGATGCCCCTGGAGGGAGAGAATTTCTCAGAGGGGCTTCCATTCCACAGGACCTGGAATCTGGCCGACTGAACACAACCTTCAATTAAATCAGCTAAAGAGTGAGGGATACCTGCTTCTATAAGGATGTTTCTGATGAAAACCCAATTCAGACGGTCATAAGCTTTAGCAAGATCAATCTTAATAGACATGAAAGCTTTCTTACCTGTGAGCCTATTCATGGAGTGAGTCATTTCTTGAGCAATGATGACATTATCATGAATATTTCTGCCAGGGACAAAACTGGTCTGGAATGGAGAAATAAGCTTATCCAAGACGGGCTTGAGACGGTTAACAATGATCTTGGATATCGCTTTATAGATAACATTACACAAAGCTATGGGCCTCAATTGGTCCACTCTTTCCGGCTTATCCACTTTAGGACATAGGACCAGTAGGGTATCATTGATTTCTTGAATTTTCTCCGGGCTGTCAATGAACTCCTTAACATCTTTACAAAGCTTATCAGCAAGGAAATCCCAATTTTTCTGAAAAAAGGCAGCTGGGAACCCATCTGGGCCAGGAGCCTTGTGGGGTCCCATTTGGAAGAAGGCTCTCTTAATTTCCTCAGAGTTAACCGGTCTGGAGAGGGCCATCAAATCAATAGGATCCAGTTCAGGCCACTTATTGGCCGTTTGCTTCCAAATTCTAGCATGATTATCTTCAGAATAAAGCTTGAGGTAGAAGCTAGACACCATGCTCTTGAGCTCATTATCCCTTCTAATCCACCTACCTGCTTCATTTTGCAGAGCATAAATTTTATTTCTACCCCTTCTGGCAATAGTTGTAGTATGGTAAAACTTTGTGTTTCTGTCCCCATGCCGAATCCACAAGGCTCTAGACTTTTGGTACCATAATTGTTCCTCCAGGTCCAAGGTAAGTTCCAACTCTCTTCTAAGCTCCAAATCCAATTTCACCAGAAACGAATTATGTCTAGTTTCCAAGCTCCTCTGGATACCATCAAGCCTTCGAATAATGGATATTTTTTTCCTATGGATAAACCTGAATGTGTGTTTGTTCCAATCTCGAAGAACTGGAACTAGCTTGATCAGGTTTGAGGCAGAACCATCATTCGACTTCCAGTTGTCAGCTAGGACCTGCTTAAAAGTAGGATGCTCCAGCCACGGAGGAAAAAACCTAAAAGGCCTCTCTTCCCAAGGGGAAGAAGCTTTCAATAAAGAGATGAGCAAGGGATTGTGGTCCGATTGAATTTTAGGAATAACCTGGACTACTGCATCTTCAAACAGCAATCTCCATTGGATGTTAGCTACAGCTCTATCCAATCTCTTGAAGACTCTATCAAGGTTCGAAAATTTTGGACCTTTCCAGGTAAATTTAGGACCCACACTACCCATATCCAGCAGCTGACAGTCATTGAGAATAGCAGCAAAATTAGAGCAATTACCTAGATCCGCAGGGGCTCCTCCTCGTTTTTCATGCGCCACTGCAATCTCGTTGAAGTCTCCAGCAGCCATCCACGGTTCCAGGTACTGCACTGAGATCCTTTTCAGGTCATCCCAAAGCTCCTTCCTATTTTCTCTTCTGGGAGTAGCATACACAGCCGTAAAGAGAAAGGGAGGGTTGTCAGGAACCTGCACTCTAACAAGAATATACTGAGAACTTTTCTCAATTAACGAAACAGAGAACTTATCTTGATTCCAGAGAATCCAAATACCACCAGCGAAGCCAACAGCTTCCTCTACGATCGAATTAGAGAACCCAAGAGACCGAATCACCTTGGCGGCTCTGACACCACTAATTCTAGGCTCAAGCAACACTACCATATCACACTTGTATTTCTTCGAGAACGTCCCTATGATTCCTTTGAAGCGCTTCTTCGCAGCTCCACGGCAGTTCCATATGAAAACATTCATTGAGAAGGGGTTGGATTGTTAGTGGTAGATCGGGCACCACTTCTCCCACTATCCTTTCTCTCCGCCAACGGCTGGGTATTTCGGCCTCCCAAAGAGGGTTTCGATGGACTATTGCTCCGAGATCTATGGTAGCCATGCTCCTTGCCATCTCTAGGGTTAACATTCTCTTTCCTCTCCAAGGACTGACCGGCCAGCTTGATATTACCTCCTTGGCTAATCTGCATGTAGTCGATTGCTTGGTTGAGGGCATCTTCACTAACCTCTCTTGGCATTCGACTCATGAACTGGAGGATGTCCAGTTCCTTCCGTTTGCTTTCCTCGAGCTGCATCGCGTTGCTAACTTGGGACACCTGTAGCAAGTCGGATTTTGCAGGGGCAAGGATGGGAGCAAGATTTTTGGGCAGGGGCTTTGGCTGGCCCAGATGCTCTACGGTTTCGTTAAAAGCAATTTTCTGGTGCCCTTGGGCCTTAACACTAGGGACCAACTTACTCGGGCCCTTAATCGAACCAGAGGGTTGCTTAGTGGTACTACGAGATCCATTACCATTTGGGTTGTACCCTTTACCTGGAGCCGTTGACTTTGGGGCTTGATAGAGAAGATTTGGTGGGGTACCACTTCCTGAAACCTTGCTGCTACCTGTCAAAGCTGACACCTTTTTAGTAGGAATTTGGCTTCGAGTGGCTTCACTCTGTATACCTGCCACATCCTGCTCCTCTGCTGTGGCCAGTGCCTCATACCTAGTGTTAAGGCTGCTATCTTTTGTCCCATTACCTGTAGCAGATCTATTCGGATCTCCTACACCGGAGTGGCGTTGCTGAGGCTTTTTCTTCTCCTCCGGCTGACCTCTGGAGGAGGTATTAGGTTTACGAATCCTGTTACGCTTCTGGACCAGCATCCATTCGCCAAACGCGTCATCCTTGTTATCCCTAGATGGGATTTTTTCCATGGGACTCTTCTCCTTCCTCTGGATACTAGTGCCTACCGGGGATAGGTTCGTTGGAATAGGGGAATTCCCAATACATGACTCTTGCCTGTGGCCATAACAGCCACACTTGAAGCAAACTAATTGAAGACCTTCATACGCCACTTGGAATGTTCTGCCCAGAACCTCAAACGTTGGAATAAAAGATTTCCTTAAGTCTACTTCTATGCAAATGCGGGCAAACTTGCCTTTTTCCGTGTGCTCTGCATACTCACCTGTTCCTCCATCATACTTCCTCAACGAATTCTTATCCACCTTAAGCGTCTTTCCAAGAAGATTACCTATTCTCCATAGGTGTTGAGCAGTGTATACCTCAAGCGGAAGCCCAGGGATGCGCACCCAAACTGCTAGCCGTTTAACTTGTTCATCATATGGGTCAAACATTGGTCTCCATCTCTGCACAACAACATAGTGACCCACCACCACCCATGGGCCTTCTTGTAATACATGGAGATAATCCTTCTCTTCCTGAAAATTTATTAGGATGTAGCCGTTGTCCAGGTCAATGACTTCTGTACCACCTCTTAGAGCCCACATTTTGTTCAGTCTTGTCATTAGGTAGCGGTTGCTAATCCGTCTCCCTAAAAGTTTAACGATGAGAGCTTTTTCCCATCTTTTACAATCTTCTTTGTGTTGTTTCTTGGATATATGATAAACAGGGCAGAGGGGGTTAGCTTGAACTACAGTGACTTCTTCCTCCATCATACCATCTTCTTCCTCTTCTCTCCTTTGAGTGTCCCTCCAATCTTCCTCGTCACTATGAATGTCATCATCTCCTCCATTGAGTTGGAGCACCATGTCTTTGTAAGACACTACCCTCTTGCCTTCTCCATCAAGAATACTCCTGGGTTGCGGTGGTTTCCCTTCAGAGGTCAATCCAGCGCTTGGCTCTTGAACCCTTATTGCAAGGTTAGCCCCTTCCATGGTAGCGTCTTCAAAGCCAACATCCTTAGGCTTTTTAACGCTTCGTTCCAACAAGTCTTCTTCTTCTCGCACAGGTTCAGAGCCTTCGCCCACTCGACAAGTCTCCATAGCTAAGCTCAAACTTTAGTTGTCTAAGCTCAGATGTCCCATCTCAAAGTTCATTGTGTCTAAGTTAACTTCTAGTAAGGAAGAAGAATGGAGAGGACCTATTTACTCAATTCCCCTCCTTGAGAGAAAAACCCATTTCTTTCTGAATTGGTCTAAAGCAAGGAAAGGAATTATTGTTTCTACAAAACTAATTTCTTTTCTTTTCTTTTCTTTCCAGTCTCTTTAATGATTAGTTTAATCCAATGTAAACACAAGAAAGATATGCTGCATTTAAATTCCTCATTTTGTATTCAAATGCAGGGAATGTAAATATTTTACCATCCCTTTCTTTTCCCTCCATATTTTTGAAAAAATCTTTGTTGCTCTAACCAACCTAAATCCCTACACTCATGAGTAAAGACTTTTTGAACAGTATTGACCATTTGTATTTCAAAGAGGGAGATGCATTATAATGAATATGAAGTGAGTGAACTGTTAAAATTTAAAACCCCTTTAGTTATAAACTAATCTAGAACAATGTCATACCCCATGTGTCAAGAAGTTTTCAGTTCATATATCTTTTTTGAGTATGATTACTGGATGGTGGTTGTACATTAAACTGAACTTTAGCCCTCGGTTTAACCATATTTGATAGCATTGATGAAAGATAGGAAAGATATAGGATGATCACCAATTCAGAATAACTAAGTCAATAAGTGAGTGAAGAAATTTAAGTACCTAGCTGCAATCTCAGGAGTATAAGAAACATATGCGGAAACCAGACCAACACCACCTATACCCAATGTAAGGATTTGCATTTTCTTCTTTAACTGAAAACCCAAAATAAGCTTAGAGACAAAATTTGATATTTAATCAATGTCACAAGGGAAGAGGATAAGATTTACCAGGTTGCTAACAAAGAAAAAAGAGTAAACCCTCTGCTCGGTCCTCCAAAGATTAGAGTGTCACAAAATTACTCCTCCAAAGATTTTTTTGTCACCAAATTAGCCCCTCAAAGACTGTTACCACTATAGTCCCCAAAGAATTTTGTCAGAGAATTAATCCCTCAAAGATATAAAATAGTCATCAAATTCGTCTTTTTGTGCCACCACTTTAGTCCTTTATAAGGGACAAATATGGTGATGTTTAAGATCTTTGAGAGACCAATGTGGTGACAAAATTTTTGGAGGACTAATGTGGTAACACAGCTAATTTTTTCAAGAATGAAGTTGGTAACAACAATCTTTGTAGGACTAATGTGGTGACACCCTGATCTGTAGACGACCAAGAAAAGGGTTTAATTAAGAAAAAATAAATAGACAATGTTGTTGAGTACCTTGGCATACTGCTCCTCAGATTGAACAGCCAATACTTCTGGATCTTCACGAGATCGCCTTAATTCCCGAAACATCACATCCTACACGAAGTCTAAATCAGATATTTGAAGAGTAGAAAGTAACTTCTAAGTGTTCCTAAAGTTACATAGGTTGTCAAGTTTCTGTTTTGGGTTCAAAAAGTCAACTGATTGAGCTCTGTCTTACAGAAGCAAATATTATTAAGTTATCCTAGGTTACATAAGCTGGAAAATATACCCAGTTAATAAGTACAAAATTAGATCTTAATGGCAAGGAGTTAATGTTATATAGAAAAACATCACTTACACTTCCTCCAGTTGCAGCCTTGGTAGCTCTATCCCATTTTTCTTGCTCACGGCGTGTTGGTACCAGTTTCCATCTTACCCTCTTGCTTACATTCACCTGATCACCATTTCATTTGAAAAAAGAGAATTGAATCACATGGAAAAACAATACAAGGTATTATGTATTTTTTCTTTTTTCTTTTTTTTCCAAATAGAACTCAATAGAAAAAAAATAAGTACAATTAAATATTGAGATATATCATAACTAAGACTAATTTTATCCAAAAGTTATAATAATCAAGTGAAGAGACAAATCTCTTACATCAGCTGCTGCCTCGATTTGCTGGTCTAGATTATGATTTGCAGGAGCTGAGAGTTCTTTGCTCAAATCAACTTCCAAACTACAGTTCATAATTCAAATAATTTTATGCAATAAGAAAGAACAAAAGACAAGGGAATGACGCAACCACATATGAAGACATGAATTCAAATATTGTAGAAAAAGACCTGTCAAGGCTCATGACTCTGTTTAAGCTTAGAAACCCAGAAGGCTCTTCCTGTTCAAGGAACTTTATTTATGTCAGAGCCAACTCACATAATCAAACAAATCCAAAATCATTCACCAAGATTGCTTAAGTCATCAACAACAAAAACCAAGGCCTTTTTTTCTCATTAGGTGGGGTTGGATACATGGATTGAATAACACCACTGTGTTCTATCGAAATCCAAGTCTCTATTAAAATATCTTGAATCACCGTTGATGAAAACGAAAGCATCTTAGAAGCCAAATATTGTGTAATATCATTTTGAATCCTATGCAAAAAATTGGAGTGAAGCAACTGCAAAAGAAGACGGCGCTGAAAAATGTTATTGTTCCCCATACTTTTCTACCACACTCATTATTGTGTTTAATATAAATTATAAGCCCTTGATGGGCATTTCTGTTGGAAGTAAATCTACACATTCGACAATATAATGAAGTGCCACTGATAGAGCCTAATTACGAAAGGCCCAAGTCAGTAAGGTGTACGTGAGGGACAAAGGAAGGAAGCAATGGCATGGGCCCACACATTCTACTTCCACTCAATCCGTTATTGCTGAGTCGGAGAATTTGTTAGAAGAGGAGGAAGTTCTACGCGTTGCAAGTTAGTTACTAAGGGAATATAATTAGGGGAGAGGGAGGACAGAAGAGGGCACCAAGGGGTCATTACTGTGTGAGGTTTTTGGAGGTTGCAAGGGCACCTCTGATTTATTACTTGTTTTCTTTCAAACACTGATCCATAGCAGCACTATGGAGAACCATATGAATTGATTTCGTGTTTTTACTGTTTAATTTCTGAGAAATACAAATACTGAGTTGTTATCCAGAAATTATTGTGTTCTTGCTGTGTTTCAATTCTTAAATCGTATCAGCCACACAATAATTTCATTACCATTTCTACCAAAATATGAATTATGCAATTTATATATTTTCCTTCCCTTGCTCAGAGTCACATTATGTAAAATAGTGAAAATACACAAGTGCAGGTCACTCAACATAATGATTGTGTAAACTAAAGTAAAACTTGGTTCAGTCAATTTCATTGCTTTAGGTTAGGTGGGGCACCAATGATGGGTTGACCATATCCATAGCCACTACATCTGCTCTGGAAAACTTAGGGCCTGTTTGGCCAAGTAAGTGGGTCTCTTAACAGTGTTGAGTGGGAGTGGGATTGGGATTGACTGTATAAGATAGTCACAGAAACTCAAAATTCAATATTTGGAAACTGAGATAGGTATAATTAATTTCTCTTGCTCATTAACACAATAATCAAGTAAAACCCACAAACACAAAGCAATAAGCATAATTAGCCAGTATACATATTTTCCAATCAATCAAAAATTCCAATAAAAACAGACACCAATACAACAGTAGAAGATAAAAGAGACACCCAGATAGGTAATGACTGAGAGAGAGAGAGAGAGAGAGAGAGAAACTGAATGAAAGTTGAGACCTTTGGAGTAGGGGGTTGAAGAGAAGGTTGAGGATCCTCAATCAACCTTTTAAAGCGACCCACAAAGTCTTTGTTCCACATAAAGTCATCAGAGGCCAAAGGGTCTTGATCCTCGCCTCCCCAGTACTTGCGGAGCTTGGTGGTGGCCGGAGGACCACCGTATTCACCAGGAGCCACCCCAGTGGACCATTTCATAGGCTTTTTCTTTGGAAGAATAACCTTGGTTTGCCTTGGATCCTGCGAGGGTTGAGAAGAAGGAGTTGAAGAATCTGGTGAGATGGGTGTGGCTGCAAATGCCACGCAATTGAAGTTCAGAATTGCCATTTTTTTTCTGTTCTGTTCTGAATAGCAGCGAAAGCTCAGAATCAGCTATGGAGAGATATTATTGTATTCTGTGTCTATTAAATTTCGACATTTCAAAACAAAACAAAAAAGTTAAATTAAATTAAATTACCAAAAAATATTATTTAAAAAAAAAAAAAAAAACTTCTCATTTTTTTTACTTTTTGTAAAAAATTTAATTTTAAATGGTGAAGTTATATACACACGAACACGATGGCCGCATATGCAAAATGTGATTTTACTTGCGTTTTACAAGTCATCATCGTCGTTTATTCAAAATAAAAAAAAAAAAAATACACTGATCGATATAGACTAGCGCCTTTAACATGCCGAACCACATGAGGCACGTGTTAATCGTGCCTACCTCCCCTATCTTATTCTCCTCATTTGTTCTCCTCAGTCCTCACAATTTTTCTCACTCAGAATATTCTCAATTTCTGTCATTTTTTTCTCTCCTCACTCTCTCCCATTTATCTATCTTTATTTTCAGTTTAATAATTAAATATTTTTATTTATAATTTTTATTTTATATTTATTGTTAATTATTTATATTAATTTTGTCATTTATTATTATTTATTGTTTTAAAAATTATGTAATTTAATATTTTTATTATTTATTATTTATGCCATTTATTATTTATGTTTGGCAATAAACCAAGAATCGAAAAATAATTTATTAGTTCTCAGTATAAATATTTGAAATACACCGATTATAATCTACAATTAATATAAATATAATAACTCATCACAGGGGTCAAACTGGGCCTGATCGGCCTACAGCTCGGCCTACGTCAGATCAGATCTGACCTAATATATTTTTGTAAAATAGGTCAGGCTTGGGTCTTAAAAAAACCTATTTAATAAATAGGTCGTAGGCTCACTTTCACAAGGTCTGGCTTATAAGTCTACGAGCCGACCTATATTGTACTATGTATTTTGAATAAAATAAAATAGAATAAGTATGCCTTGAAAAAAAATAAAAGATATAAATTTAATTAATTGCAATTATTTATAACTCAATTATATTTAATTATATTTTAATAGAAATCTGACTTTATTTCTTATGTAGAAGGAACTAACATCTCACATGTTAGATTGTGTATATGAATATATTAAAAGGTTTTTGGGAGAGGTTATACTTACTATAAGCATCATGATGTGTTTGTTGGGTTCATGTAGTTATTTTAATTTACATAGTATGGATTCATTTGTTGAATATGATGAAATATATGTTATTTAGTTTGAGCATTTTGCTTTTGAAAGTAACTTAAATGCAAATTGTGATGAGTTTTGTTGTGATTCATGATTCTATTTAGACGTTGAAAATGTGATTTTTGGTTTAGCAACATAATTTGAGTATTTTGTGAAGTTGATTCATGGTTCTGCTTGAAAGTTAAAAATTAACAGGCTAACAGGCTAGGCCAGACCATTTGTTTTTTTATAAACGGTCAAACCAGGCTAACGGTTAGACTCGTATTAGGCTTAGGCCAGACTAAATTAAATTTTTTGATATAGGCTTGAGCTTTTCGGAGCAAAGTTTGGCTCAGCCCAACCCACTTTCATCCCTACTCATCACAAGATTACATCTTGCAAAATATATATGAGTAAATACCATTTTCGGTCCTCAGCATATTTCACGATGCCCACTTTCATCCCTTCTTATTGCTAGGGACTAAAAAAAGTATCGTGAAATTTGCTGAGGACCAAAAAAAAGATATTTACTTCATATATATTTTACACAATTTATTTATTTTATTTTTTTGGTGAAATATTTTACACAATTTTTTTTTTTTTTGTAAATAATATTTTACACAATTTAACATAATACAGTTGAAACCAGTTTCGATCGCTATCCAATGTCCAGCTGAAAACGGTGACGGCAATCAAATTTTTTAAATAGAGACAGTATAATAATACGGTAATATCCTTTGACCCAAGAGAGAAAACAAGTAACTTCGTATTTTTTTCAAGAAAAAAAAGGTGTCAACTAATTGCAAATGAGCAATCTGGTATTATCAAAGAAACCTAGTTCCCACGCCACCTTCCCCTGTACCTCATTGGTGCTCAAGCAGCGCCTTTAACATGTCCGTGTTCAATAGGATAACCCATCTATGTATTGCCACATAATGTCAAAAAAAACTGTGACGTGCAAACAAATCATACAACAACCTTTCTCTTAGATGTTTTCAAGAAACCTCACCCTAGCCCCTGGTTTTTACTAAAACTACCAGTAAAACCAAAAAATAAAAATAAAAACCGTAGAAACACAATTAAAGAAAAAAAAAAAAAAAAAACCCCACAAAACAACCAAAGAAAACAGAGAGAATCATTGTTCTTGAATTGAAAGGAATTTGTACAGAACATTGGCGATACATGTAACAAGGGCCACCCAAAATTAATCACAGATCCATAAGCCCATGTGAAAATTCCAACCTATATAGTATATATTCAGATGAACAAGAAGCAAGAATAAAAGAAAAAAGAAAACCCATTACAGCATTGATCACGAAGGAACAAGAACACAAAAAGGCATAGAAGTTAATTGGACAAAATCCAATTCCCATTAACCCATTCTTGATGAACCCTGATCTGAGAAGAAGGGTACGCTATCTCTTCGTTTGTGGTAGAAAAATAGACGTAGTAGTGAGAACCAGTTCTTCCGGTGATCGAACCAACCCACCAACCATCGTTGTCGAAAGCATCGACTTTCTGATAGAGTGCAAACTGAGAAGCGTGGACACGAGGCGGCGCGGGACGAAGCTCCTTGGGATAAAGGGTTTCGGTGAGAGGCAGAGACTCGTTGTCCTCGAGAAGGTTCTTGTAGCGAACAACGTAGAGGCCATTGTCAAGGTGGGAAACAATGGTGGCTTCGTAATAGGAACCAAGAAACCCTTCTTCTTTGCTGCAAACCTCAACCTTGTCTCCTCTGCAGAAATCGACCCTCTTCAATGGTGGACGCATCGCTGATGTTGTGGTGTTACGAAGAGGAGAAGTGGAGCCCCAACGTGGGTAAAGAATTTTGTGGTGAATATTCAATAGGAACAGAAGGATAGCAGCATTGGTATAAGTAATACAATTGTATATAAGCGGTTGTATAGGAGTAAAAACGTAAAATAGACTGATGTTGTAAACTACTGATATGGCAATCGTAAACAATGACGTGGCATTGGTTTAGGACATTAGTAGTTGTTGTCACTGTAACAAAAGGACAACTGTAATTGTTAGGAAATTCATTGCAGAAAATTGAAATAAAAAAAAAAAATTGTTCTTGTTCCTTTATCGTGTTCTTTCCTCGGGTTCAACCCCTTATCATTGCTAAAAAAATTTCCACCGTATTTCCTGTAATTTTTTTTTTTTTTTTTGTAAAAAAATCTATCTCTTTTACCAAATGCTCTCGTGGTGAAAAAGCGAAAACACAATATTTTGTATAATATTCTACGACCTTTTATTTTAAAATTTTGGCTAAATTTTGGATTCTCAGCGATATGTTTGTCTATATCCCAACTTCAATACCGAAAAGTAATAATTATGTTATCAAAAAAAAAAAAAGTAATAATTATATAAAAGATCATTTTTTTTTTTTTTGTATACAAGTTGTTTTGCTTTTGAACATTTGTGTAAGTTGATTGTTTGTACACAAATTTGTATAAGAAATAAATGTAACTTAGTTTACATTTGAAATAAATAAATGGTGAGTTCACCCAATGGGTGCAGCTCAGTTGGTAACTTGGCGCTGAGTTAGTGGGGTTGGATATGTGTTCGATTCCCGCTGAATGCATTCTTGGGGAGGGGGCTGAACCTTTAGCCATCATTGTTCCCCCGCACTCCGGATTAGTCCCATAGCCGGCTCAAAGAGTCGAAGCTCATGGGGATACCGGAGGGAGCCAACTCGTCTCAAAGAGATAATTAGGGTTGGGTAACTCCAAAAAAAAAAAAATGGTGAGTTCTTACAATAAAATGAAGAGTTATACTACACTCATGCAATAGGAGATATATTATCTCATGTTGTAGATACAATTATGTGGTGGATCTCATTATTTATTAAAAAGGAAAAAAAGAAAGGCATAAAAATCGATGGATCTGTAAGAAGTTATATTATCTCATGCAACCTGAGAATAATATAAACCTAAAATGAAATATTATGCAAGTACTAATAGATGCTTTGACAAAAGTTTGTTTCAAGTTGAACAAACCTTAAAAGGACATCCGTAATCTATGGTATGTTTGAGAGAAAAGAGATGGAAAGAGAAGAATAGCAATATATATATATATATATATAGGTCAAGATCATTTTATACCAGTGTACGTTACACTCTCAATCTTGACCATTGATCCCACTTATATCTAAGGGCTCTAATTTTTTAGTAATGTGAGCCATTGGATACAAGTGGATCAATGATCAAGATTGAGTGCAAGACTTCTAACTCTTACACTGGTATAAGAATATCCTACCCCTATATATATATATATATATATATATATATATATATATATATATATATATATATATATATATATATATATATATGAGTAGGATCATTTGACATTGGTGTCAAATTTCATGTTTGACACTTTATCTGAAAGTCATTAGATCAAGCTTGAAATTTGACACCTCATCTGATAGCCGTTAGATCAAAAAAGATCAACGACTCTGATTTGTACGCATGTGACACCAGCCGTTAGATCAAAAAAGATCAACGACTCTGATTTGTAAGCATGTGACACCATTGATCTTTTTTGATCCAACGACTATCAAATTTCAAATTTGACACCCGTGTCAAATGATCCTACCTCATATATATATATATATATATATATATATATATATATATATATATATATATATATATATATATATCTTAAAATTTAACTCTCGTGTTTTAGTGGGGAAGAAAGAGAATTCAACTCTCATCCCTCTATTGAGTTCAATATAAATTTTCCCCCCTCTCTAACTCTCAATTTGATAGAACAAAATTTTAGAACTTTTGAAAAAAGGAGGAGAAATAGTTCTCTTACTTCCCCTTTTTAAGGAGTATGTGTAAGTGTAACTCTTTTTCTTCTCATCTATCTCCTTACTTCTCATCCAAACATATAAACTTTAGAGAACTTCGTAAGAAAAAAAAACTCAATCAGATCCAGTATCCAAAATCTCATTACATCTTGTAGTGAGCTCTAATTATTACAGTAACCAAATGCATTATATGATTGAACGCTGACGAGTTTATGTGTCCAATAATTGAGCACCGTTCATCATCATTCAGAAATCAAGTCAGCAAAAATATCATTACAAATTTGGTTGAAAAATTTAACCATGAGTATGGAAAGAGAGAACAATTGCAAATATTCCAAGACCAAATTTCTAACACGGAAAACCAAAGGCAGATAGCTTAACCACAATAACAATACCTTCTTTATTTCATTTCTAAATTCTTCATTCACTAAACAAAATAAAATAAAATGAAATGAAAGGACATGAATAAGGAGACAGTGATTTAAGAATCCATGCATAATGTCAAGATTCATGACTCACTTCCATGCCTTCAATTTTCACTTTCTCCACCACAAGGAGACCACAAAAGTTTAGAAGGTATCTTAGGGAATATCTACCCTAGTTTTTACCAGGCTTTTTGATAACAGTGATGCCCCAAGGAATATCCCCACGTTTGTTGTGGCCCAGTGAAGGGCCAGAAGGTGGAGTTGGAATCCATTTTGGAAGGGAAGCCGAATAGCTTGAAAGAGCAAATCTTCCAATAGGAGTTCCAACTCTGGCTTCTTCATGGCTGTTGTGACCCTTACTGTACAGAATCTTGATTTCTTGAGTTTCGAAAAATGCAGCATTTGCTATTGTCATGTTAGAGATAAGCAACAGGAGCAGCATAAGAAAAGGGTTTGAGTGAGAGAAGGGTTTAGAAGCCATGACAGGAAACACAAGCTTGATGCTATAACTATCTAATCTCCTCTTTAGGGAGAGAGATTGGTTCCAGTTTGGTTTTATAGATCAATAGGCAAAGAGTGTAACGTATGTCACTTGAGAAAATGAGAGCTAAATTGAATTTGATTGTTGAGAGGGAACCAAAAGACAAATTAATGGTGTTAATCCAAGCAGAAAACAGGTTCATCACTTTGAAACAGACTTGATGGCATTATTGGGAATAATTGAATTCAAATGGGTATTTTCATTCATGAAGTTTGCTACTTTTGGACTCACTCACTCTCTCTCTTCTCATGGCTGACCTGTCACCCATTGCATGTTGGTGAATGAAAGCATGAAACTCAGACAACTTGTGTCCTAAGTAACACAATTTAAGGGAATCATCAGGGTAATACAGGGTACCTTATTGGCCCATCATCTTCAAAATTTTAAAATACACTAATCCCTATGAGAATCATATTAGAAACGTTAAACATCAAACTGCAGAAGGGAATACAGATAAAATCCTTGCTGGCAAAAGCCATAACCCCGATTTATTGCATGATAATAATAGATAAGAGTCGTTGTTATTTGATAATGATGGTCCACATCTGCGGTACACAACATAGGTTACAAACACAGTGAAAACAAAACAGTCATGAGAGCTTTAACCAGTGTTTTGCATGCCAGCAGCTATACCCTTCATTGTCAAAATAAGGGTATCCTCTAAACCAGGAGCATACTCACTTGTTGGGTTAAGTTTTACAAGCTCTGCTGCTGGCTTGCTTGATTCCATGCAGTCCTTTGACAAATGTGGCCTCAGCTTCACATGGTAGTCAGGATCACGGATTTGCTTCAGTGTGTAAGCTTGCAAGACATTGAGGGTTGTGATGTACGAATCGCGAAGACAAAGCCTTTGCTTTAAGTAAGGGTCTCCTTCAAGGAGATCTCTATGTCCTGCAACCTACAAACAAGATTTACAGGAACGAATATGGTCATTAACATACCAAAATAAAATAAAATTCATGTTCAACTTTCACTCTTTTGCCAGGACTAAGCCAGAGAATAACAAGAAATATATGGTACAAATAGAGAAAAGGAGACAGTGAGTCTTTATTCATCTTCATGTTATCAAGTAAACAAATTAAAGCTACTGAGAAATAAAGGTAAAAGAATCCTAACAAGCAAATTATTAAGCAGCAATAGTAGATTACCTGGAGGAGAAGGCTCTTGGTTTCTACATATTTAGACCGCAAACGCTCACCAAATGTTAACAGTTCTTCTGATACTAGAAGTTTGTCATAAAGTGTTGCTATCCCTGGGTCTCCCTTGGCAAACACCATCTCAATCAAGTCAATAGTAACCCTGAAGAAGGGCCATTGATTATACATATCTTGAAGCATTTGAAGATTCTTTGGATCCTTCTCAATTACATGCTTAAATGCTGCCCCAAAGCCAAGCCATACTGGTAAGTGAAACCTTGTCTGATTCCAAGCAAAGATCCAAGGGATAGCACGGAGTGATTCAATTCCTCCACTTGGCTTTCGTTTCGATGGACGACTGCCAATATTCATTCGTCCATACTCCAACTCGGGAGTTGCCTGCAAATCCAAATATTCATAAGTGAAGTAAGGAAAGAAAATAATGTATGCCGTGAAGATAAAAAAAAAAAAAGTAAAGAATGAAAATAAGGAAAGAAATTGCATGGTCATTAGTTTTGTGACTCCAAAAGGAAATGGAATTTTTTACTTAAATCATCATATAATTATATTCCAGTTAAATCAGAAATTTTGTAAGCAATATTAATATATTCACAGGATTGGAGGAAGAAAAGAATGGCAATCAGCCTTCATAGTTATTAATTAAATTTTGAATACCAAGAGCGTTATGGAAGTATTTCTCTTAATTAGCAACACTATTAATGCAATTTTGAATACTCATCATAATTATAAATTTTGTAAACATACCACTTCAACTCTAGATTTTCAAGGGCGTCTTTCTATACTGATGGTAATAATAATGAAGATTGACTGCAAATTACTTACACATCGGAAGTATTCAACAAAACGGGGCTCCTGGAAGACAATGGAGCGATACTCCATTGTTGCAATGACAGCCATCTCATCCATAAGGGCACGCCATTCTGGTTTTGGTGATACAGGAGGGTGCATGCCATGCTCAAGTGTAGCAGCAGTGAAACGCTGAAGTGTTCTGAAGCACAAGTGCTCCTCTCCAAATGACTGTTCAATAACTTCACCTTGAACTGTTACCCGAAGTGAGCCGTGAATAGTATCAGGTGGCTGAGATAATATAGCAAGATGAGTGGGACCACCTCCTCTTCCCACAGTCCCTCCTCTACCATGGAACATTGTAAGCTTAATACCAAACTCCTTCGCAACCTTTATGAGCTCTTCTTGAGCCTTGTACAATGCCCAAGCTGCAGAGAGCCGGCCAGCATCTTTTCCTGAGTCTGAGTATCCTATCATAACTTCTTGTTTTCCATTGATACGGTTTCTGTACCAGTCTATAGAGAATAGACGGGCTACCGCAGCAGGAGCAGCCTCAAGATCAGCGAGCTTTTCAAACAATGGGACAACCCTTAATGGCTGCTTGACATGACATTCACGTTGTAACAGTTCTACAGCAAGCACATCAGATGGGGCGGTTGCCATTGAGATGATATATGCACCAAAGTTGTCTGAAGGAAGTTCTGCAATGACATGGAAAGTTTCCAAAACATCAGCAATTTCTTCTGTTTTAGGAAGATCAGGGCCAAAGAGAGGGCGTTTTCCACTGAGCTCAGACAACAGCCATTCCTGCCTGCGTTCCTCAGACCATTCTCGATAAGATCCAATCTCCAAGTGGTTTGTAATAGCATCCATAACATCAGTGTGCCTATCTGATTCTTGACGAATATCAAGTCTTACAAGTGAAAATCCAAATGTGGAAACTTGCCGCAAGAAATCAAGAAGGCTTCCATCAGCTATTGGTTGATCACCACTCGCACACAGGGACCTATAACATAGTTCAAGAGGCTCCAGGAACTACATGAAAAAATTGGAGGTTATAGAGTTTTAACATATAATATATTAAATCACTATGTCAAGATTATTCTGAACGATTATAATCTCAAGCCATGCATTAGGTATTGTCTTTTCATAGTTGAGGGCTTAATGCTCTCTGATTAAAATTGGTAAGAGATTAATTACACAGTTGAGAGAATTGTTGCCAACTTGAACAAAAATTTACTAAAATTATTAGCAATACACTATTCTCCAAGCAGTTTGAAAATTATCCCTCCTCATATTTTCAAAAGGATCAGCTAATGAGATCTAGAAAAACTAAAAAACAACCAAACCTAATACTATATGCCAATTGTAAGAACCCGCACCGTTAATCAAGGTATTTAATTAATTAATTATGCAAAAATAGGAAATGATTCCATAATTGACCCTAATAATTATTTATGAGGCTTAATAATCATAATAAGTGATTAAGAATACTGAAAGTCGCTTTTCGGAAGAAAAGTGCAGATACCGGTTCTGCTAGTCGGTATAAATGCGTGCCGAAAAAGTATCCCGGAAAATTAAAATAAGTGCATGATAATTACTAGAATAATATGTAGGACTTGTAAAACGAGTTTCAAGTCCAAATAATGAGAACTGGTGCTAGAAACCGGTACTGGCTTTGAAAAGCGCATACCGAAAAGGTGCTCAAAAAAATATAAGAAAAATATGATAAATCTTAGAAAATTATGTAGTTTCATAATCCAAAGTTTGGGATTAAAATGCTAAGCGTAGCAATTAAAGTTAATATTGTGTGTTTAAGTGTGTTTGGGCTATAAATACTCCCATTATGGGCACAAAACCCTAGGATCAGAATTCTATACGTGACTTGGTGGCTGAGTGCACCTTGGCACTATTCCATTGCTGTGTTCTTCTTCCTTGAGAGTCTTGGAGCCATTTCTTCCTTGTTCTTTGTGGTTTCTTCTTCTTAAACACTTGTGTGAGGGAGGGTCACCTTTGGGAAGGGGTTTGTGGTGTTGTTTCTGAGTTGTGAAGTCTGTGTGAGGGAGGTTTGGTTGCTGACTTGTTGGTTTTGGGTTGAAAGAAGCTTGGTTTTGGTTTTTGGAGGTCCAAGTGGTGACCTATGTGTTAAAGAACCAACCTTTGTGAAGCCATTTTCGTGCATCTTCCTTGAGTCAGACTTGAGGGGTTGTGTTGAGCTCCAAGAGCATCTTCATTCTGAGTTTTGAGCCTTGGTATGTTGTATCAACCTTTAACTTGAGTTTTAAGGCTTAAAAATGGTACCTTGATGCATCTAATGACTAAAAGATGATAACTTGTTGTTGGGTAATGTTGAACACGCCTAGAAATGCATGATTAAGTGTTTAAAATCGGTAAAAAAGGAACCTTTAAGGGATATCTTCACGAAAATGCAGAAACTGCATTCTGTCGTGAAATATCCGGATATTTGTCGAACAGATATCCGGATATTGGATATCCGGATATGTGGTTTTGGGATATCCGGATATGTGAATCTGTATATCCGGATATTGCATATCCGGATATTCTGGGTTTTCGCAGAACAGTAGATGTGCTGTGTGTACAGTAGGCTATTGGGGGTTTGTGGACCCTAGTTTGATGAAGTTGAACTTCTGTATGTATTGGTCTAAGCCAGAATCATGGGATTAAGGGCTTGTGGCTTTGTTAGAAGCTTTAAGACTTGAAAACATAATGAAAAGACGTTGTCTTTAATTTGTATGCATGTGGTACATGTTATTGATTTATATTTGGTCCATATCAGATTGTGATCTGCTGTGATTGGACTTTGAGCTTGTGGCATTGGATAGCTAGCTTAGAGGTAAGCTTTCGTGTCCTCGGTTTAGCCATGTTGTGGTTCCACCATGTCCCATGGGGATATGATATATGCATGTTGTGTTACATGCTTTTGATGTTTTGGAAATGCTATTGAGCTATTATATGTTAGTGCCTTGTTGATATGCATGGAGGTGTTCCACCTATACGGTAAGCCTGAGTATGTAAAACATACAAGAGGGTGAGGCTGTGGGTGAGGTGCAAGCGGTGTTCCTTGTACTACATGTAGGGAATAGACGTATTCCTACATTTCTCTGGCCAGTAGATAGTGATCACACACATGTCATAGATATCTGTTGCACTACATAGTTTTGGAACTGATAATGATATAAATGCTTTTTGAACTTATATTGCACATGTAAGTGAGCTTGGGGTGGAAGATCCTTGAGGACCCCTTGTCTTACTGAGATTTCTAGTTTAGAGATCTCACCCCACGTTTGGGGAATGCTTATTTCAGGGTCAGGTAATGTTGAGACCTCAGGCGGCAGGAAGCCGAAGTTGAGTTAGATTGCTGTTATATTATGCTACCATGATTGGATGCTGGATTTGCATGCTGCTTTTATGCTTATAGCTTTAGTTTATGTTTTGGAGTTTTATGTTGAGACTTGTTGTTTACTATGTTTATTTGGTGAGCATGGGGATTGTCCATGACCCATAGTATTGTTATGTCTTGTTTTTGTCTTGAGTCTTTTGGAGCTGTAATAATGTATCAGGATATTGTCCGGATTACTTGATGTAATGCCGTGATTTAGATACACACTTTATCTATATATTGAGGTATTTCAGTAGATGTCTTATTGCTATTTACATATAGGCGATATTTTATGAAATTGATTAAGTAATCAAGTTGGTAATTGATAATGACGTCATAATTGAAAAGAAAAAGAATATTCCGCATTTTTAATTAAGCACCGCTTAATACGATGTAATGTTAATATTCCGAGTATACACGGGGTGTTACACCAATATTCCCACAATCAAGAAGTGAAACAATCTTTAAGGATGGGAAATCTACCACTGCTAGTGATATTAACATCAAGGAATCAAGTCTACATATTGTGGCTCGAGAAAATGGCTTTGGTGTTAAGAGTGCTCAAATATAGAACATAACCTAAAGAAAAAGAGGGAAGCAATCCAACGAATCACTTCAAGGCACTTGCCTTTTAGGTGAAAAGGTTCAATTATCTGTAACCTATGACAGCTTATCAGGCTGTTTTGAGGATAATACCTGTTCAACATTTGTGAAGGTAGTCTCTTCAGGGATTTCAGAGCTCCCATTGGCTAATAACTGCCGAGCATATTCACGTGTATTATATAGTTTGTCCCTCACATCACCAAGAATAACACGATATGGCTCACTTGGAGGAATCTGTTTCCAAAACTCTGCAGCAATGAAGAATTTATTACAATAACATTCAATAAAATTACTTATCAACAGGTTTAACTCTAAATGAATCAACAAGATTAGACACCACCTCAACTATACTTCAGAAGTTTAGAGTGTTCAGTATTGAAAACGAAATTATGTGTGTTCAATAGATCCCAATAAAGAAGTTAAAAGTTTAGAGTTTAATTCAGAACAAAATATCATCATTGTTTCATAGAAAATACCAATATAATGTTTCGCTTCTCTCTTTGAGGAGCTATGGAGTTCATCGGCACGAACACGTAGCTCATCATTGCAGCGCCACATAGACAACTGCCAGAAGCAGAGAAGAAGCAAGATGGTAAAAACAGTGCCCTTAATGCTAAAATAAAATAAATGATTAATTGTGACCAGCATATTTGATACCT
This sequence comes from Gastrolobium bilobum, assembly GCF_033153095.1. Taxonomy (NCBI): domain Eukaryota; kingdom Viridiplantae; phylum Streptophyta; class Magnoliopsida; order Fabales; family Fabaceae; genus Gastrolobium; species Gastrolobium bilobum. The sequence continues at coordinate 83,006 of NW_026900003.1, read as the reverse complement.
CAAACATGAGATCCTCGATCTGAGAGAAGTATAAATTAGCAGCCATCATTCTAGCCAGCAAACACACATCCCTGGTAACTTCAGGAGTTACCCTGGGGTTACCTGCAACACAGGTTAGACAAATTGTAAGAAAGGTTATCAGTGTATTACAAGCCACGCCTCTAAGGCAGTGTCCAGCAGTGAAGATTATGGAGCCCAACCTAGAAAGTGAACTGAATAGAGAAAATGAGGCAACAAAAATCTAGGGCATAGATATTTTGAATCTATACCACATCACATAAATACTTTGGCCTAAAAAGTCAGGAAGTTTAACAAAGATAAAATTGCTTTTTAAGGAACATGTCCATTCAATAATTGCTCAGGAAAAAGAAACATACCATCACGATCTCCTCCCATCCAAGAAGAGAATTGAATAACAGGGGCATTATATGGGACACGTTCATTTATTCCAATGTTCTTCAGCGCTGTATCAACACGGCGCAAAAACTTTGGTACACCTTTCCAGATTGTCTCATGAAAGTAGCTCATTCCTCCCCTCATCTCATCTTGTGGCGTAGGAGGAGTCCTTCGAATTTCATCAGTACGAAATGCGGCTTGAATCTGCATGAGAGAAAGATCATTAGGGCTTTGCCCTACCCCGAAGATTGCCATATAGTCATTTACAATTTTAACCCCCAATTCATAGCCATAATAAAACCAATTTTCTTATTAAAGAAGTGTCAATAGAATTCAAATCTAATTGGAAATTAAGTAGGATAGGAAATTCAAATGGAACAGCCAAATCCATTTACAGCTATCCAACAACATAGATAGAATCAAAGGATAAAATATAATGCAAAATATTCAAAATAAGTAAGTTTGATCAAGCATAATAAGATTAGGAGTTTTATACTCTGATACTGTACAACTTGAAAGCGGATTACATCAAAAATAACTCTGACCTTAAACAATTTTTTTCTGCCTACTCTAAACCCAAACACCATATGCCAAATGCTCGTGAAAAAGTCAAAGAGCTTTTGATTTTGGATATTGAACATATATGAATTCCACCCATTATAACGTCATGGCTCATGCAATAAGAGCATGGCATCATTGCGTTTCCTTAATGCTATATATAAAAATAGGCATACAACACAGATAACTCAGATTTTTCTAACCAACCAAAGAAAATAATGTTATCACTTAATAAATCATTAGGCCATCATGTCTAAACACCATGAAACTACTGTTAATGTTTACAGGAAAATATCAACCTCAATTATGATGTTTATATATAACTATATAGGCAAAGTAGCATACAACTTAGAGAATCATGGGGCTGTCATTAATGGCATAATATAAGCATATACAATCCAGAACAATCAGCAATTTCGCACCTCTCTTTGTAAAGCCTCATCAAGTTCCTGCTTATCATCTGGTGTTATGTCTTTAGCATACAACTGTGTCAAACAATTCCTTATCCTGAAAAAAAAAAGGGCACTTATTATCAACAGAAAGATTAAGTCTTAGTATAGAAATTACCAAAATGCCAGAATTAATTGATTTCTGAGCATGTCATTAGAAGTCAATGATTTTCCTCGCAGCTAATTGATAAATTCTCAAAAAATGGACTACCATAATTCCTTCTCTGCGTTATAGTACAAAAATCAAAATCAAGGTAAGTAACAGACAAACCTGCCATGTTTTTGCAGCAAAGATCTACGAACAGACTGAGTAGGATGAGCAGTTAGGACCAAATCTACAGTTTGGTTCTTCAAAGCATCAAAGACTTCATGGGGGGTCTTCTTCAGTTGATTCACAAGCTTCTTGAAGGTCTCTTCAATGTCTGACTCAGTGATGGCAGAGTTCTCATCAGCAAAATCACCCTTCTTCAATAACTTAATCCTTCTTCGGTAGGCTATTTGAACTTCTTCAGCCAAGTTGGCCAAATTAAGCATGTGAGAAAATGACTTGGCAATGACAATAGAATCCCCAGCATCAAGACCAGTTAGCATGTTCCCAAGCTCCTCCAACTTCTGAGGGTTATGCTCCCCTTCGTACTCAGCAGACAGCTCATAACAGTCTTGAACCTAGTCAACATCAAATTACTGAAACAAATAAGCCACCAAGTCCATGTATGCAGTAAAGAAGAAAAATAAACAAAGCATATTATGTGCAAATAAGCTAATATGCAAGTAAAATTGAGAAGATAGAACTTTTAGCTCAAAACATGAAGGATCAAAATGAGAAGAGACACAGAAAATTCACTTCAGACCCCTAAACCCACCACCATACATAACTTAAAATACCCATTCCAGCGAGCATACATACCCCAGACAGTTTTATACTCTTAATTTTTTATTTTTTTTTAATTGCCAAATGACATTGTTCCACGACCAAAAACGTTTACCATTTCAGAAGTGGGGTTTCAGAAACCTCTCAATGTTATGCTAAAACTATCATCCAAAATTTGAAGTGGGGTATCAGAATTCAGTGAACACTGAACTAAAACTAGCATCTTTGCATGACCCACAAAACAAAAAACACAAAAATAAAAATAATAATTAAAGAGAGTGGTGTGATAGGATGTGGCATCACAAATTACCGTTTCTCTGATATCAGCACCATGCAAATCCTGAAGAATGTCAAGGAAGCGGTCCAGCAACAAAGCATCATATTCAACTAGCTTGTCATCATCAGAGACCTTACTTGGTGCCAGCAACCTCAACTGAGCATCAATTGAAGCCATCTTCTCAACGTTCCTAGTCGCCATTCTCTCTCTATATCACACACACACTCAAGCTTTGTTTCTCTCACTCTGTGACTGTGAACCAGTCAATTCATTCAAAGATGACTTAGAACAGTAGATAACACTAGTAAAAGCAATAATCAACAACTGAAAAAAGGTACAGTTATGGGTTTGCAAATGGGGTGGCCTCAAAAGCAGAAGAATTTTTAGCCAAGAAAAAAGGGAGATAGCTGGGGACACAGAGAGTATAATCCCGTGATTCCCAGATGAAGAAGAACTCGTAGGTAAAGAGCTTCAACTAATCCCCAGAGAGAGAGAGAGAGAGAGAGAGGTGCATGATTTGAAGTGGTGGTGGGTACTGTTAATTTATAGAGAGAGATTTGCTAGGTGTGTTTTTTCGAAAATAAAAAATAAATTTACCAAAAAAATAATAATAAACAGTAAAAAAATAAATAAATAAAAATCAATCAAATTCAAATATGGAAACGAGGGAGATAAATAAGAATGCCTAGATTTTTGTTGATAATGGTTTTCAGTTTTTCACTTATTTTAAGGAGACTATCTATCTTTTGTTTTTTCCTTTACTAGATGACTATCTATCTTTTGTTTTTTCCTTTACTAGATGAATATCTATCTTTTTTGGTAATTGCATAATGATTAAAGAAATTATTAAAAAGATTTAGTGTTGTGTAATTGTATTTAATTAGATTCTTTTATCAAAATATTTAAATACATTATTATAGAAAACATAAAGATAAAGTATAGAAAATAATTAATATTTTTTAATTACTGGAGATACTAAAACATAAAGATAAAGTTATAGAAAATAATTAATATATTTTTAAGAAAAAGTATTTTTATTGTAGGAAATAAATTATCTTTATTCCTGACCCACTTCACATTTCGAATTAGTCTTATAGTCGATTCAAAGATTCAAACTCAGTGAATACACTAGGGAGAGCCAACTCACCTCACCTCAAAGAGATAATTAGAGTTAGGTTCACTCCAAAAAAAAAGATTATGGCCTCCAATTCTAAAATGATATTATTTTTAGTTTTGGAAAGAAAATATAATACCATTTTGGGCCGTTAGAAATAATTTATCTCTCGTATAGAAGAAATACTAATTTTTTTTTTTAAATAACAAACAGATCAAATCTTCTTAAATGAAGATATTTCAAAAGAACTAGACTAATAAATTTGGATATCATCAATAATTAATGAAAAAGTATTAATCATTTTAAAGTATATAATTTTGTGTCATTTTTAATAAAATTATGTTATTTTGGTGTGTACTTGATGATTTTTAACACTCTCTCTTTCATAAATCAGTTCAAGATTAAAAATGCAAGTGTTATTTACCAAAAAAACAAGTGTTAATAAATCATAATCATATTAATATTTTTTTCAAGTACAAATGAATTTTAAAACATAAAATATAGTATAATTAACTAAAATAAAAATTATTTACTAATAAAATATAAAAATAAGAATAATAAGTAATAAATTTAATGGAGCATAATTCCTTTTTTATAAGTAAATGTCAATTGATATATTTGTTTTCAGTTAAAAATAAATAATAGTATGTGTAATTTTTTTAGTAAATAGCAGAAGTATCTCCTCTTAACCACCTCTAGCAACTTTACCTTCAATGCTCATTTGGTGGACAAGATAGGATATGAATGAATGGAATAAGATGACTATATAAGAGTAGGATAAGATATGAGCTTGATAAGCCCATATCTTATCTTATGTTTGATATGCACAAGATAAGCAGTCTGATAGGATAATGTTATCTTATCCGGTGTTTGGACAAACCATATAGTGTCATGATATGATATAAATAGACAAAAATACCCTTTTAATAGAATTCTATATGATTTTTTAAAATTTCTTATTTTATACTTATTTACACATTATTTCCTATTTTAAATTATTAAAAAAATTAAAAAATCATAATTTTAAATGAAATAAATTAAAATACAAAAATAACTTTCAAAATAATTTAAAATATTAAAAATTATATCCTCACCAATTAAATTTTTAATAATTAAATTTTATATTGATTGTTAATATTGATGGCCGGTGGCTAGTGACAATGATGGGTGGTGACTGCGAAAGCTAGTGCGATGGGTGACCGATTGAATTGGCAGTGATATTTGTAAGAACCTGCACCGCTAAATAAAGAAATAAATAAATTTAATAACGACATAATATGAATTTAGTAAAAATATTCCATAATTAACTTAGGATAATTATAGAAAAATATTTTTGGAAAATAAAACCACTTTTCGGAAGAAAAGTGTTGTTACTGCGAATTTCGCAATATAAATGTGTACCGGCAAAGTGACTCGATAAGTAGAAATAAAATTATGATAATTATTAGAAAATATATTAAGTCCATAATATTAAGTTTGAAAGAAAAATAATTAAGGGAAACATTATAACTAATATCGGGTGTCTTAAGTGAGTATGTCTTAAATAGCTAAGACACACTTAAATGCTCTCATTTCATGAAGCCTACGTAGACAACATTTTAAACCCCAAAGCACTCTCTTATTCTTATTCGGATATGATATCCGGGTATGGACATCCGGATATGGGGTTGGTGATATCTGGATATGGATATCCAGATAGGGTATCCGGATATGGATATCCGGATATGTCCCCATAAAATATTCAGATATTCTGAGAAATTCGTGTTATTAGTTGTTCTGTCCAAACAGAAGCGTAGAATGGGTTTCTAGACCCTTAATTGGTTAATATGAATCTCTGTAATAAGTTAACTAAGTCGAACCACTTAGATTGAAGGCTTATGGCTTTGAGAGAAGCCTATGGTCATTGAACGAAAAAGGGAAACATTGTCTTAATGTAATGAGCTTCTAGATTATGAATATTAATAATGTTTCTCGTATAAATAGACTGTGATTGTGTTATTTGGTGACCGTGGATTTGTGCGGACTCTTAGTTGGGACTATTAGTTTGACAGGTAAACTTTTGTGTCCTCGGTTTTGCCCATTGTTTATTCCACCATACTTCATGGAGGGATGATTTATATGCATGATGTGTTTTTCTGAAATTAAGTGAAGAATATTTGATATGATGTTGAGCTGTTTATAAGTGCTAATGTCATATGCTATGTACGTGGGGTGTTCCACTTAGACGGTAATCCCTGAGTATGTGGCAACATACAAGATGGTAACTCCGTGGGTGAGGTACAAGCGAGGAGCTTTGTACTGTAGGTTGTAGACGTATGTAATCCCTACCCTTTATTCTCTGGCCAGTATGATGCATACACACATGACATAGACATATGATGCATTGCATGGATATTTGATATTACACCATCATTACGCTTTTGGAACTTATATTGCACATGTAAGTGAGCTTGGGGTGGAGAGATCCTTAAGGACCCCTTGTCTTACTGAGATTTCTTTTTAAAGATCTCACCCCGTGCGGGGCACATTTTCAGGTACAGGTACCTTTGAGATTGAGACCTCTTGCGGCAGGAGGCCATAGTTGAGATGATTTATGCATGCTGCTTATTGGTATATTTGGATTATGTTATGTCTTATTATTTGATGGTTATTGTATTGGAGACATGCTATGATTATGTTGTTTTATTTGGTGAGCATGGGAGTTGTCCATGTCATATTGGTATAAGCTGTATTCGTTCAGACTTGAGTTGTATTAGGTATCAGGATGTTGTCCAGTCTATATGTTGTAGTTCCGAGACTTGATACTTATTTATGATATGAGGATATTCAGTGTAGTTATTAATTGTAATTTACATATGTTGGGTGGTTTGCTGATGGTGGAAAATATAAGTTCTGATAGGGGACGTTCCTCTGTTCTTGCAGAACACAGATTCGTCCCTTAGTTCCAACCCAAGTGCGCAAGTGCACGCATCAAGTAATAAAGAGAGTATTAATGCTCAAATTATCGTTCCCATGAGGATAGAATGCTAATTATTGTTTTATCACTGTTTATAAAGAGTGAAAATGAGAAGAAAAGTTAGTAACAGAACTGTCGGGTCAAACATTCCCTACTGTCTTGACAACGTTCCTCAGGAATAGTAGGTTCAATCTGATGGCAAACAGTTGCTCGCTGCGTTATGTAAGTGATCCTTCTTGTTTAGAAGAAGGTGAGATAACAATCATTGGAGTTTTATAAGTGCTAAATGAAATAAAATAAAACTACTAAAACATAAATAACTATAATCAAGAGACAACAGGGTGGTGGTTAAAACAGTTTAACAGAAGGAACGGATTCACTGCTTCACTCTTAAAGGGGTTGTTTTCTCTGCTCAAGACTTAGCACCTTTTGGCTTTGTCCCAGTTTCTTTGCCTGCCAACTCTGATTCCTCAGCTTATGGTCTAGATGGCTCACAAGTTTCCATATTCCTATGGCTCCCTTGACTCCAACAGGTACTTAGTTTAGAACCTTAAAATGGACGAGTTGGCCCCTTATTCCTAAAGTGACCAGTAGCGTTTTTGCAATGACATCTACCTTCCCCCAATGGCTAAGCTGTCTGAAACCCTTCCTTATGGAAGTTTCTTTCTCAGTGTGTACCCAATTTCCATTGGCGCACAATGAATATAGCTTACTTAGCCAAAGAAATACAAAAAGCTTCGGTCAAGAGTTTTGAAAATAGTTCTTTAAGAGTTTCACAGTTTACCCGTTCCACGGATAGTTCAGCTCATGGATGATAGTTTAAACATAATTATTCTCAACTGAGATCACATAGACCCGAGATTCAGTCAAGAGATAATGATTGGAACGAAGAGAAAAACACTTATATTAAATTAAAAGACAGTTTACAAAAAGAAAAAGAAAATGGAGAAAGATGGGTATTTGCTCGTGAGGAGTCTTGATGGTTGTTTACAGAGAAGAGAAAAGGGATTGTCACTTAACTACAGTTACAACTTAAAATTAACTAAGTTACTGACTACTACGACTACTAGGTGATCTTCTTCCTTCTGGACTTTAATCCCTCCAGAATCCGATGATGTTTTTGTATGAGGGTGGTCCTATTTATAGATGGAAGGAGAGTGGCAAGCTTGTAAATCCTTTGGAGCAAGTTGCTTAAATGAGGGGACGGGACGGTGGCAGCAGAGTATGGAAGCTGTGCAAATTGCTGGATGGAACAAGGTTTGGTGATGATTAGCCGTAGTTTGCAGGCATTCCCATGTTTTGCTTCTCTTTTTAGCCAATGAGAACTCTTGATTCTCTGCTCTTCGCGTTTCCAGCTGCTCAGTTGGTGCACCGCCTTGCTTTTTAGAAGTCTTTAACTCTACGTTACCTGCAAAGTGTACAAAAGCATTAAATGAATGGAGCAGGTGCATTAAATGCGTCTCAGTCCGTTCCCCTTTTAATATATTTTAATACGTTACCATCCGTTCCCCCACTGTGTTTTTGTCATAAATGTGTAAAACAAGTGATTTTCATGCTGAAGTTGCTCATCAGAGGAAGGAACGTATGGTATTTTGCCATCAAAATGGGCTTAGATGGGAACGAATTTACGTCCCATCAAACACCGCAAAACTAAACTGTTGGTTGTCCTCAAACAACTCAGAAATATTGTATTGGTCTGCCCAATTTAAAAAAATAGCATAACAGAAAGGAACTTTAGCCAGTGAGTAACCATGAACTTTTCAGAAAATGTACTACTCTCCATAGTAAACAGTAAGAGTATTCTGTCCCCAGATAAGAGAAGGTTGCTGATCTCTTGTCTCACTGTCACTCATGGGTTGGTGTTTGCTCTGTCCATTCCTGGATGTGATTCTTCAGAACTTGCATGCTGCGTTCCTATGAAGTACAGTTGTCTTCCGTTCCAAGGATTTCTTTGATGGGTAAGTGTATGGAACTGTGGAAGAAGTTGTGGCCTGATTTGTGGGATCAACGAACGTTTAGCTTTTGTGCCTTTGAGCTTGGACTTTTTCTATTTTGAGGGAACACCTTTTCTTGAACCTTTTTCCCCCTTTGGAGGAAGGTTTTCTGGTTTTTCTTGAATTCTTTTGAATGGTTGTTCCCCTTTTTCTTTGTTTCTCTTATGTCCCCTTTTTGTTCATTGTTGGGTACGTTCCTTGTTCTTTCTGATTGACCAGATGGTGTATGATGGAGGTGAGGTGAGGTGAGTGTGTGATTTGATGTGCCTCTGGCAAGTGTGGTTTTTCAGTATTAAAATTGATAAGAATTGGGTCATAAGAGAGCAATTTAAATACATATTTGCTATTTATATTGATTCTTTTTATGTCAATAATATTCACCTTTTGGTTGTGTTTTTACAGGAAAAAGAGGAGTGAAAAATTACAAATTATAAAAAGTCTGTTGACGCGACTCCACACACAGGAAAGTTCCATGTTGCATCATGTCGCATAGGCCAAAGTCCAGGAAATTGGCGCTAGTTGGCGCCAGAATGGCGCAAACTAGCGCCACCACGCCAACTCCACACAAAAGTGGCACAAGATGGCGCTAAGGAAGTGAAGAAGTGGCGCTAGTTGGCGCCCAAAAGGTAAAGGATGGCGCCAACTGGCGCCATGTTACGAATATTCGGTTCTGACTTTGCAATTTTGCACAGAGGCGCGGCGCGAAGTGGCGCCGGGTTGCGGGAAAATAATACCGTGTTGCCGTGAGGGTATTTTTGGAAAGAAGAAAGAGGATTATAAATAGGATCCAAATGACAGAATTAGGTATTCAGACCTATTCTTCTGAAGAGAGACGACGGCAGAGCTCGGAGGGGATTCCTGGGATCAAGTTCTTCTTCTCTTTTCTCCTTAATTTTATGTTTTTGAATATTGGATTATTTTTAGCCATGATTATGCTTGGCTAGTTTTCTTTTATTGTAGTTAGGGTCACGAGCCCTATGTGAACCCTTGTTACGATGGATTGATTTAGTTTTATTCATTTATATAATTATCTTTGTCTCTACCTTGTGCATATTTTCTATTTTCTTTATTAGAACTGATCATTCGGATAGTTGAGAATAGTTTGAGGGTTAGAACCCTAGATAGGAATATTGGGGTTTTGATCTTGAAAGGGGGTAGGACAACAATTGGTATGCATGCTAGGAATAGATGTGTATTTAATTGCGGATGCTTAAATTATTGCGTTCATTGCTTAATATCATAAGGAACATTGCAAGGAATGGGGGTTCCAATTGGGGATTAAAGGGTTAACCTTGCAAGGAATTGAGAGTTAACTAATAAATATATTTACATAATAATTTACGAGTAATTATATGAATAAATATTGTGAATCAACCCAAAGTAAGAAGTAGGGACATAAGGTGAGTGCGCTCTAGCTACAATGTTTTTCTCATATTTTTAAAATCAATCTTCCTTGTTATTGTTTTATTTCTTTTAAATAAAAATTCAAAAACAAGTCTTTACTTTTATTTCTTTTTGTTACTCAAAATCAATTCGCAATTTTCCAAACAACAAACCGAGTTTTCCAACTTAAGGGGACTGGTTATTGTAGTACTTGGTTTACAATCCCTGTGGAGATGATACTCTACTTACTTTCTATATTACTTGTGCGATCGGTATACTTGCCAGAGAGCATCAAGTTTTTGGCACCGTTGCCGGGGATTGCTAATTCCAATATTACAAATAACCGTTGATCTTTGAGATTGGATTTTTATTTTTATTTTTGTTCTATCTTGTTCTGTATTTGCAAGTGCTACTAACAAAATTTTCTGAGTTTTATGCGAGGTAGACTTCCTCCTACAGACTTTGTATTTGATCCAGAAATTTCAAGGACTGAGAGGAGACTGCAGAAAGTTGCCAAGCAGATAATTTGGGAAGAATTCAAGAACGTACCTGTACAACCAATACAAGAAATGGCGGGTAACAACAATGCAAACAACCCACCTCCAAGATTGTTGGACACCAATCTGACTCCGGTGTTCAATAGGCCAAATTCAAGTATAATCAGGCCGACGGTGGAGGCAAACAATTTTGAGCTGAAGCCATCTTTGATTACTTTGGTGGAAAGGGTTCAGTTTTCTGGTGCTAAGGAGGAAGATCCTCATGAGTTCATAGATCAATTTCTGATGATCTGTGACACTACCAAGCACAATGGAGTGTCTTCTGATGCTATCAGGCTTCGATTATTCCCTTTTGCTGTTAAGGGAAAAGCTCTTAGATGGATAGAAAGGCAGCCAGCTAATAGTAACATGACATGGGAAGACTTGTCCACAAAGTTCTTTGCCGAGTTTTTTTCTATGGAGAAGTACAACCAACTGGTAAATGAGATCCCAAACTTCCGCCAGCTTGAAGGAGAATCGCTGTGTGCAACCTGGAAGAGATTCTAGGAACTTATCCAGAAGTGTCCGCACTATGAGGGAGATGATGACAGAAAGGTAGCAATTTTCTTTAATGGCATCTCTCCTGACACAAGATTGGTGATTAATAGTGCAGCTGGGGGTTCTATTCGGCAGAGTACATCTGAGCAAGCCATTGACTTGATCAAGAAACATGCAAGAAATGAGAATGAGAGCTTCCCAGTTCAGGCAAGAAAAAGAGTAATAAAGCTGGAAAGCAATGAAGCTATGCTTGCCGAACAAAAGCTGTTGTCCAAGAAGTTTGACAACTTGAATGAGAAGTTTGAAAAATTTCAAGTGTCCAAGGTTCAATCAACTCCTGTGGTTTGTGAATATTGTAAGGAAGCTCATAAGTCTAATGAGTGTCCCACTCTAATGGGTGATAATCCACAGCAGTTGCAAGTGAATGGGGTTTGGTATGAGCAGAAGCCCCAACAAAATTTTCAAAGAAATCAGAATTCTCCTGGCAGAAATAATTTTCAGAGGAGAGGTCAAGGAGGTGGTCTTGATTATAGTTCAAACAACTTTCTGCAACCTCCTCTTATTCCACAAAAGGAACTTTCTGATTTGGAGAGGTTAGTTGGACAAATGGCTCAACACTCCAATGCTTTTATGGAGGAGACTAGAGCTAATACCAAAAACACAAATGCTTTCATGGAAGAGACTAGGGCTAATACCAGAAACATGAGTGCTTCGATCAGAAATCTGGAGAATCAAATTGCCCAACTGGCCAAGCAAGTTGCTGATAGAACTCCAGGTAATTTCCCTAGTAACACAGTCACCAATCCAAAAGAGGATTGTATGTATGTCACCACTAGAAGTGGTAAAGTGGTAGCAGCTCCAGAAAAGCCGAGAATAAATGTGGAAGCTGAAAAGAAGCTGGATACTGCAGGAGAGCCAGAAAAAGAAATTGAAAAACCTGCTGAAGTGGAAAAGCCAGTTGCAAAGGAGAAGTTTGAACTGAAACCAGAATATGTGAGGGCAATGACACCTTATCCAGAAAGGTTTAAGAAAGATGCTCAAAAATAGCATTATGAAAGATTTCTGGATATATTCAAGAAATTGCATATCAACATTCCCTTTGCTGAAGCTCTGGCTTGCATGCCCAATTATGCCAAGTTCATGAAGGACTTGTTATCAAAAAAATATAAGCTGCAGGAATGCCAAACTATAACACTCACTGAGGAGTGTAGTGCCATCATACACAAGAAGTTTCCACCCAAACTTAGTGATCCAGGGAGTTTCAAAATTTCTATTGAAATTGGGGATACAAAAATTGGCAGGGCATTATGCGATCTTGGGGCTAGCATTAATTTGATGCCCCTTTTTGTTTGTAAATCCTTGGGGATCACCGAGTTGAAGCCCACTTTGGCATCTCTTCAACTTGCTGATAAGTCTTTGAGGAAGACTAGTGGTATTATTGAAGATGTTCTTGTAAAGGTGGTCAAGTTCATCTTTTCTGCTGATTTTGTAGTGTTGGACATGGAAGGGGGAGCTGAGATGCCTCTTTTGCTGGGTAGACCGTTCTTGGCCACTGCTCGAGCACTGATTGATGTTGAAAACGGGAAGCTTGAGCTAAGGATGAATGATGAGACCGTTACCATCAACGTCTTTGATTCTCTAAAACAGTCTTCCACAAAGATGATTGTTTTAGTCTTGAAGCAAAGGAAAAACAAAGTGTAGCGGATGATGCCAAGGAAGATGGTGCCATGAAGGTGGATTTGAAGGAGCTTCCTCAACCTCAAAAAAATGTCTTCTTGGGTAATAAGGAGGCGGTGATTGAAGCATTGAAGAAAGAGGAAACAGAATTGAAAAATAAAGATCTCTTTTCCCATACCAACAAAATTCTCAATGAAGATGATGACAAACCTGGGAGGAAACCCAAAAGGAGGCGTCATCCTATACTGAAGAAGGTACTAAGAAAGGAGGTGATCAAACTCTTTGATACGAATTGGAAGAGATACCGGAAGCTGAAGTTTGACAAGAGACACCGAGACTCTATCTCTCGGAAAAATCAATGCTTCAAATATTTCTTAATATGGCTTCTTGGTTTGGACCAAATCTGGGAATTGTGGTCTCATACACCAAGGCATCCAGTACCACCAGATCCTCCATTTGTCGAGTCATCCCACGCTGTTGAGGGGGATGACATGGAGGGTTAAGTATATCTCCTTGCTGATGGAGAACTTGTATATTAGTTTTTTTTTTCGTATTTCTTTTCTTTAGTTACTTTGTGTTAGTATATTTTTCTCTGATGTTTTAATGTGCGCATTATAGTTTCTTCTATATGCCACTGTTTGTTCTATTGTGCAAGTTTTTATTCTTTCTCGTGGTTTAATTATTGTTGAGGACAACAATTCTCTAAATCTGGGAATGGTAGGCAGGCTTGCACCTGAGAACTGCAATTCTTCTATTAGGGGAGATACTCTAACTCTTTTAATTTTCTTAGTTATTTTTATAGTTATTTTGTGTGATATATATATAAAAAATAAAATAAAATTTGAACATGTTTTCTGAGCAAGTCCCAGGTTTAGATAAGCTTTCCCTAGTTAACTTGCCTGATTCATCCTAGAAAACATGTTTTGTATGAACTTCTGGCATTATATTGTATGGGCATGAGTAGACTTTATGATTGCTCGTTTGTCTGAATTTTGTGTTTGAATGATTAATGATGCCTGATGTTTCTTTTGGAAGTCTAGCTTGACATCATAGCTGGTGAGGTTTTGTGCTTAAACACTTATTTTATTCTGAGAAACCTCATTGTGATAGCATTCTAGAACTTGCTCTATTTCTCTGAGATGCATGCATCGGTTAATATGATAAAGGCATTTTGTTCTTGTTAGCTATTGGCCAAAAATAACCCACATGTATGAATTTTTCCATTGCTAACCCCTTTGAGCCTGAGCCTTTTTGTTCATAATTCATGATTGATGGCTTAGCCTATATCCATGTGACTTACCTTAATTGAGATTGAATTACTGATGTGTTGAAAAATTAAACAAAGAAATTGAGGTAAGCTCCACAAAGGTCAAGTAATTAGGGGAGGTAAAATTTCATTTGTGCCCTTAAAACAAAGGGAGAAAAAGAAAATAAAAAGAGAAAAGAAAAGAAAAAGCAAGAAAAAGAAAAAGGATGAATGTATAGAAAAAGGGGTTGATAGGAATTAATTCCCGAAATTCTGTGGGAATCTGAGTGGAGAAACTCCATTGAGTTGGATGATGTTAAAGTGAAATAATACCAGTTTTTCAATCTCATTGTTGTTTGAGCTACTAACCATAAATTCCTACCCTTAAGCCTGGCCAAGTTACAACCTGTGAAGTCTTTTTGATCAATTATGCATGTGTTAATGTTCCTCATCTTTAGGAACTTGAGAATATGATCAAGCTTATGGTAATGTTATTGCTGTGATGGATCGAGTGATTGTTACTCCTTTAAACACTTGAGTGCTGAGCGTTATATGATTATCTTGGTCAGGGGTGTTCAAGATAGATTCTGACATGTTCATGAGAATAGAAGGCATTGTTAGGAGTTCTTTGCATTGATTCAGTCATGCTTAGCATAGTGATCTCTTGATTGTCTGTATGATGTTGTATTGGAAGAATTAATTGTTTCCTGGATTGAGTCTTGTACATTGCTGGGGACAGCAACGTTTAAATCTGGGAATGATTTGATGTGCCTCTGGCAAGTGTGGTTTTTCAGTATTAAAATTGATAAGAATTGGGTCATAAGAGAGCAATTTAAATACATATTTGCTATTTATATTGATTCTTTTTATATCAATAATATTCACCTTTTGGTTGTGTTTTTATAGGAAAAAGAGGAGTGAAAAATTACAAATTATAAAAAGTCTGTTGACGCGACTCCACACACAGGAAAGTTCCATGTTGCATCATGTCGTATAGGCCAAAGTCCAGGAAATTGGCGCTAGTTGGCGCCAGAATGGCGCAAACTAGCGCCACCACGCCAACTCCACACAAAAGTGGCACAAGATGGCGCTAAGGAAGTGAAGAAGTGGCGCTAGTTGGCGCCCAAAAGGTAAAGGATGGCGCCAACTGGCGCCATGTTACGAATATTCGGTTCCGACTTTGCAATTTTGCACAGAGGCGCGGCGCGAAGTGGCGCCAAACCGGCGCCAACTGGCGCCGGGTTGCGGGAAAATAATACCGTGTTGCCGTGGGGGTATTTTTGGAAGGAAGAAAGAGGATTATAAATAGGATCCAAATGCAGAATTAGGTATTCAGACCTATTCTTCTGAAGAGAGACGACGGCAGAGCTCGGAGGGGATTCTTGGGATCAAGTTCTTCTTCTCTTTTCTCCTTAATTTTATGTTTTTGAACATTGGATTATTTTTAGCCATGATTATGCTTGGCTAGTTTTCTTTTACTGTAGTTAGGGTCACGAGCCCTATGTGAACCCTTGTTACGATGGATTGATTTAGTTTTATTCATTTATATAATTATCTTTTTCTCTACCTTGTGCGTATTTTTTGTTTTCTTTATTAGAACTGATCAATCGGATAGTTAAGAATAGTTTGAGGGTTAGAACCCTAGATAGGAATATTGGGGTTTTGATCTTGAAAGGGGGTAGGACAACAATTGGTATGCATGCTAGGAGTAGATGTGTATTTAATTGCGGATGCTTAAATTATTGCGTTGATTGCTTAATATCACGAGGAACATTGCAAGGAATTGGGGTTCCAATTGGGGATTAAAGGGTTAACCTTGCAAGGAATTGAGGGTTAACTAATAAATATTTTTAGATAATAATTTATCCGAGTAATTATATGAATAAATATTGTGAATCAATCCAAAGTAAGAAGTGGGGATCATAAGGTGAGTGCGCTCTAGCTACAATGTTTTTCTCATATTTTTAAAATCAATCTTCATTGTTATTGTTTTATTTCTTTTAAATAAAAATTCAAAAACAAGACTTTATTTTTATTTCTTTTTGTTACTCAAAATCAATTCGCAATTTTCCAAACAACAAATCGAGTTTTCCAACTTAAGGGGACTGGTTATTGTAGTACTTGGTTTACAATCCCTGTGGAGATGATACTTTACTTACTTTCTATATTACTTGTGCGATCGGTATACTTGCCAGAGAGCATCATGATTCTATTTTGATCCTTCCCTGCACTGTTTCTATTTTTAAGTACTCAGAGAAAGAACAAGCATGATTAGTCAGTGACTTTGTGTTTTATGTATGTTAGTTAATTCAAAAGAATTGGGCAGTCTTAATACTACAACTGAAATGCATGTATATACCAAACAGTTTGATCAAAAAAAGTCTTTTTCATAGCAAAAAAATTAATTACAAGGGAACGGAAAGAAACTAAATTAAAAACAGAATTTAAAACAACTAAGCTAAGATAATTAGGAGGGTTTCTCCTTTTCATTATGGAGGTCTCCTGTCCCAAGGGTTCCTCTTTGCAGCTTCGGCTTCCTTTGCTTCATCAATCTCCTCCTGTGTCAATGGTCTCCTCCTGAGCAGATCTTGCAATCTGCGGACTTCATTTACAGGGAGCCATTTCTCAGCATCCTTCAGTAGATCGCTGATGATTGCGACCAAGGAGTTGATGGTGGACCTCATCATTGTTCTGTCATGGCGAGTGTGGATAATCTCATTATTAACATCTATCAGTCTCATCTCCAGCTGATAAATTTTCTTCTCCAAGTATGTTCCAAAGGCCCTGAGGGATTCCTTGGTTTCTTTCCTTTCTTCAGCATGCTTGAGGAGGAGCTTGTTCAGCAGGAGTTCAGCTCTGTGGTTATACAGAGTTTGAGAGTATCAGGGAGTCAGATGCTCTTCTGATTTCTTCTTTGACAGCCTTGAGTGTGGATGCATAGGAGGCAGTGTTGGCTTCTTGGATGTTGGTTTTGATGATGCTGAATTGTTGTTCTTTTTCTACCTTCTGCTGTTCCTGGAATTGGTTGAAGGATGAAGAGAGTTGGTTCAATCCGTCCTTAAGAGCTTTCAGCTCTTCATTGGTGCTTGTAATGTTAATCTGGGGAACGGATTGCCTTGCTGGCAACAGCTTTTCTATTTTCTTCCCCATCATCTCAAAAATCTCAACAATCCCAATTTGTTATTTCTTTCTAGCTGGGAGAGGGATTGCTGTAGCAGGGGAGGAGGACGACTGTTGGTTTTGCTGTTGGCTGCTGCCACCAGTCAAAGGTGCTTCAGGTGCTTGCCTGGGCTCATCCTCTGGTGGTCTGGATGATGAGCGTATTGCTTCAATATGTTCCCCATCAGTGGAGGAAATGTCATCCCTTCTTCCTCTGCCAGAGCTCTAGCTAGAGCTTCATCCTCAGTGGTGTCAGGACGATTGATGGGGTACAGAAGAAGGCCTCCAGACTAATTTTCCTGGGGACGGATGGGTTCGCCTTCTTTTTAGGGGATTCCATAAGAATCCCCTTTCCTCTGTCATCTTTCTTTTGTGGTTGAGCTTCTTGCTCAGCCATCGGTGTTTCTGCAGCAGGTGCTGCTTCTTTGTCTTTCTGTCCCTTTCCTTGTTGTTGCCTAGGAGAGGGTTGTGGGGTGATTTGTTGTAGTGGAGAGTGAGCAGGTGGTGGGGATGGAATGTCAGAAAATGTAGAGTCTGAGTTGCTTGGGGACGTCTCCTTTGCAGCTGGTTTTGGTGCTGACATTCTGCCAGCCTTCATCCTTTTTGCCAAAGGCTCATTATCTTCACTCTTCTGGTCAGAGAGGGTGATAGGCTTTGCAGAGGATGCTCCCTCTGGCCTATTGCTATTGAGGACCCTCTTTATCCTTTGACTTGAACGTTCCCCTTTTCTTGGGGGAGGTTTGGCAGGAGATTTCTTCTTGCCCTGCTTGGCATCAGTAGCAACAAGGGCATCCTTCTTCACCTTTGTAGGAGGAGGGATGGTTCTTCTGGCCGAAACGTGGCCAGAGGAAGAGGATTTTGTAGGAGTGGTCTTGGTGGTCTTCTTCAGTGAGGCCACAAATGTTTCCTCCTCACTATCTCTGGTGGGGGAACGTCTGAGGTTGGCAGGAATAGGTTAGGTGGTGTCATTGTAGGTGCTTTTAAGACCGTTATAGGTCTTAACATCAATGACAGATGCCACCTTTGTGGTGTCATCTGGGTGTTCCTCTACACCAGCTCTCCTGCAGAGTTTGGTGATGAGGCAGGGAAGAAAGACCGTAGTTTTCCTTATGTTCCTCTGCAAGCTGTTGTAGATGAGGGTTACTGCATCAAAAGGGATGTGCTTGATTATGAAGTAAATTTTAACTTGAAGTCCCCAGCTAGCAGAGGCTTCATGAGAGGTGGGGGTGATGTTGGAGTTGGCAAACAGTGCCCAGAACCTAGCTATGTCCTTCATGCTCCCCTTGCAGAGGGACCCTTTGAAGTAGTTGGGTTTGTCCAGGGCTGCTGTTTGCTTCAGATCCTTCTGAAATTGGTACACCTCCCAACTATCCAAATATTCCTGGTATGGACATTTGGTGACAAAGGGAAGGTGGAGTACTTCCTGGACATCAGCGGGGGAAAATGATACTTGTTTTCCCCTTACTATGACCACATCTGGTGCCTCCTCTTCGGGCATCCTCCTGGTCTGGTATAGGAATTCCCCCACCCAGTTCAAGTTTAACTCACGCTCATCAGTGGCGAAAAGCAACCACCGAAGTTTGTCCAGTGATTCCTTCACAAATGAAGGCAGAACCATTTTGTCCTGCTACAGAGAAATGTTCCTTTCCGGGTACAGAATGATGGTGGGTTCAGTGAGCTCTGGTTCTTCGCCGCGGTTGGCTACAGGGGTCACTTTAAATGAAAGCTTAGTCATTTTGTTCAGAAAGGGAGTTAGGGCACAGATGCAGGATGGATAAAAAGGGTTCTGAGATGAATGGAAGTAGTAGAACTTGAAGAAATCAGAGACCGAGTTTAAATAGACTGTGGGGGAGAAAATGAAAGGTTTCTGGGACGTGGAGGGTAAGGAGAGGAGGTTGAAAAATAGTGGAATGGGGACGTTACAGAACGAGTGGTCAGCAGTAAGTAACCAGTTACTGATGGGATGAGTGTGAGAAGATGGAACAGTTTAGGTCAAGACGTGGGAGAGAGGGGAAAAAAAGGGTGCAGTTGTCTTAATGGTTGAGGAGACGGTTGCTTTTTCTGCGCGTGTTTCCAAGAATTGCAATGAATGCAAATTGGATATGGCTGCGTAGCTTTTTAAGTGACTCAGCAGGGACAGGTGTCCCAGTCACTCTTATCTCCTAACTCAGGGAACGTTCCCTTTGTCTTTTCCTAACTAATAAATAAATAAATAACTGAAATAAATAATAATAAGATATGCAATAGTGAGTACTAAGGAAAAGGGGACGTATTAACCTATCACTTATTATTTAATAGATCTAAATGAACAAAACATATAATTATATCTATATATCTATATATATATTTTTTATTTTGGGATTGTGTGGTCAGGGACCACCCCAAAACTACGTTCCTGGAACAGAACGTACTTTATTTGGACTTTTTGGAGAGGAACATCAGACGTTCCCTCCTTTTTGGGAGCTGTGTCGTTAAGATTAACCACCCCAAAACTTTGCTCTTTGTCAGAGAGCAAATGTATCTACTGGGTTGCCTCCCAGTCAACGCTTAGTTTAATGTCTTTAGCTAGACATGGTACTTACCTCTTAAGGTGTTTCAGAAATGGTTGAGGGAACCTCAGTGTCCCCTGGTAGTGATCCTGGTGTTCTGGTTTGAAGGTTGGCAGCAATCTGCCCCAGATGGGACTCAATGTTCCTGACCACTGCATCATTCCTGGTGATATATTCCTTGACATAATTTTCCAGGGTGTTGATGCGTGGGTCATCTCTGTAGAACGGAACGTAGTTGTTTCTTCTTTGTTCAGATGTCCACTGCTGCTACCTTGCTGATACTGCTGCTGATTGTTGTTGAACGGTCTCTGGTTAATGGGTGGCCTCCATTGGGTGTTGTGGTTCTGGTCCTTAATGATAGTTCCTCCAGGGCTTGAATGTGTATTTCGTCCTGCTTGTTGATTGTCTCTGGTGAAGTTCCTATTGCCAAAATTTTCTGCTTAACACACCAATGCAGTGGATGGGAAGTCTATTGAGTCATGAAGGTCACCACAGGTTGAGCATGGTTCTGCTTCAGTTGCTGTGAGTTGTAAGACTTCCATCCTTGGTGCTTCTTGGTCGACTTTTAGGTTCTTCACTTCATTCATGAGTGATGCCAGCTTGGCTTCCATGGCAGTTTGTTTATCTAGTTCTAGCATACCTGGCTTCCTCACTGGGCTCACTCTGTCTATTGGCCATTGGAGACATCTTTTAGCAGTCCCTTTTATGATTTCATTTCTTGATTCAAGTGTTCCTGTAAAGAAATATCCTCCTGCAGCAAAATCTAAGTGAGACTGAGAAGTATGATCAAGTCCTTTATAGAAAGATTGTAACACTCCCCAACTTTCTACCCCATGGTTTGGACATTTTCTTATGATGTCCTTGTATCTCTCCCATGCTTCATCGAGATTTTCTCCATAAAACATTCTGAAGTTAGAGATTTCTGCTCTAACATCTGCTTGTGGAGACATTGGGAGAAACCTCTCTATGAAATTGTTAGAAAGTTCTTCCCATGTGTGGATTGATCCAGTGGTGAGAGTTTTCATCCATGTTTTAGCTTTTAAGCCTAAAGAGTGAGGGAACAACCTCATTCTCATGCTCTCTTCTGTTATACCCTCAGCTTTAAAATTGTCACAGATATCTTGGAATGTGGTGAGGTGTGTGTAAGGATCTTCTGCAGGGAGTTCATTGAAGACCCCTGCTTCCCTAATCATGTGAAACATGATAGGTTTTAACTCAAAATTGGGTGTTATAGGAGGGAGGATCACTCCCCTGTCTGGTCTGTTCCTGAAAGGAGCAGCCAAAGTTCTGAAGTTCTGTTCAGGGAGAACCTCTTCATTGTTATTATTGTGATCAGCCATGTTTTCAGGAAATCTTTCTCTGAGGTTCCTTCTTCTCCTATGGAGTGTGCGTTCTGGCTCAGGATCAAAGAGAAACTCAGGTACTTCAATGGAGTGGTTAGAGTCTGTTTCAAACTCTTCACTCATAAATCAATAACACAGGGTATATATATATATGCACAGCAGATTCAGTGATAAAGAGAAAAAAATATAAATGTAAAGTCAGATATACAGTATATGTGTTAGAAAACAATGATAAGAACAACAGTTAGTGTTTCTGTCCCCGGCAACGGCGCCAAAAACTTGTTGGGTGGTTTGCTGATGGTGGAAAAATATAAGTTCTGATAGGGGACGTTCCTCTGTTCTTGCAGAACACAGATTCGTCCCTTAGTCCCAACCCAAGTGCGCAAGTGCACGCATCAAGTAATAAAGGGAGTATTAATGCCCAAATTATCGTTCCCACGAGGATAGAGTGCTAATTATTGTTTTATCACTGTTTATAAAGAGTGAAAATGAGAAGAAAAGTTAGTAAATGAACTGTCGGGTCAAACGTTCCCTACTGTCTTGACAACGTTCCTCAGGAACAGTAGGTTCAATCTGATGGCAAACAGTTGCTCGCTGCGTTATGTATGTGATCCTTCCTGTTTAGAAGAAGGTGAGATAACAATCATTGGAGTTTTATAAGTGATAAATGAAATAAAATAAAACTAGTAAAACAGAAATAACTATACTCAAGAGACAACAGGGTGGTGGTTAAAACAGTTTAACAGAAGGAACATATTCACTGCTTCACTCTTAAAGGGGCTGTTTTCTCTGCTCAAGACTTAGCACCTTTTGGCTTTGTCCCAGTTTCTTTGCCTGCCAACTCTGATTCCTTAGCTCATGGTCTAGATGGCTCACAAGTTTCCATATTCCTATGGCTCCCTTGACTCCAACAGGTACTTAGTTCAGAACCTTAAAATGGACGAGTTGGCCCCTTATTCCTAAGGTGACCAGTAGCATTTTTGCCATGACATCTACCTTCCCCCAATGGCTAAGCTGTCTGAAATCCCTTCCTTATTGAAGTTCCTTTCTCAGTATGTACCCAATTTCCATTGGCGCACAATGAATATAGCTTACTTAGCCAAAGAAATACAAAAAGCTTCGGTCAAGAGTTTTGAAAACAGTTCTTTAAGAGTTTCACAGTTTACCCGTTCCACAGATAGTTCAGCTCATGGCTGATAGTTTAAACATAATTATTCTCAACTGATATCATATAGACCCGAGATTCAGTCAAGAGATAATGATTGGAACGAAGAGAAAAACACTTATATTAAATTAAAAGACAGTTTACAAAAAGAAACAGAAAATGGAGAAAGATGGGTATTTGCTCGTGAGGAGTCTTGATGGTTGTTTACAGAGAAGAGAAAAGGGGTTGTCACTTAACTACAGTTACAACTTAAAAGTTACTAACTACTACTACTACTACTAGGTGATCTTCTTCCTTCTGGACTTTAATCCCTCCAGAATCCGATGATGTTTTTGTATGAGGGTGGTCCTATTTATATATGGAAGGAGAGTGGAAAGCTTGTAAATCCTTTGGAGCAAGTTGCTTAAATGAGGGGACGGGACGGTGGCAGCAGAGTATGGAAGCTGCGCAAATTGCTGGATGGAACAATGTTTGGTGATGATTAGTCGTAGTTTGCAGGCCTTCCCATGTTTTGCTTCTCTTTTCAGCCAATGAGAACTCTTGATTCCCTGCTCTTCACGTTTCCAGCTGCTCAGTTGGTGCACCGCCTTACTTTTTAGAAGCTACGTTACCTGCAAAGTGTACGGAAGCATTAAATGAATGGAGCAGGTGCATTAAATGTGTCTCAGTCCGTTCCCCTTTTAGTATATTTTAAAGGAATACGTTACCATCCGTTCTCCCACTGTGTTTTTGTCACAAATATGTAAAACAAGTGATTTTCATGCTGAAGTTGCTCATCAGAGGAGGGAGCGTATGGTATTTTGCCATCAAAATGGGCTTAGATGGGAACGAATTTACGTCCCATCAACATACATGCGTTATTTTATAAAAAAGAATAAGTAAATCCACTTGGTTAATTATAATATGTTTCATAATTGGAAAGAAAAAGTTAGCTTTCACGTTTATTGAGCTGCGCTATTACCATATATATGTTTAAGACACCGGGTGCACACGGTGTGTTACACAAAGCAGGTGACATCTCTTCACGTATATTGCCTATGAAAGGAGGAAGATAAACGAAGAAATGTATAAAGGGATCCTGCGTGCCCACCTAAAGGAGTGCAATGTGCCTCCTCGAAGAGTTCTGACTTCAAAGAGGATTGGGACCCCAGACAAAATCAACCCTTGTGTTATATGATACCATCTTTACATGTGAATAAGGAATTAGGTAGAAGACCATCTATTAGCTTTTGGTGCAGAGAAAGTAGCTCTGATTAGATACATTTTCTTCTTTTATTTGATCAATAAGCGCAAACTTTGGCTCAATCATCAAGGCCATTAAGGAACTCGTGACAGTATCCTCAAATTTCCTTGACAATGCATCAACTACTACATTTGACAAACCAAGTTTATACTTAGTCAGAAATGAATAGCTAAGAAGTTTATGAACATACTGATGCTGCTTAGGTGTTTGAATTGTCTGAGATAGTAGTTCGCAGATACTTTGATGATCAATTCTAACTATAAAATGTGCCCCAAGGAAATAATGTCTCCAGTTCTTTACCGCCTTTGCGGTTGTATACAATTCACGAATATATGTGAATGCTTTTGATAATCGAGGACCCAGCTATTTGCTGAAGATTTGAATGAGCACAACACCTATACCTAGGTTGGAAGCATCAATTTCTACAACAAAAGGAGCATAAAAGTTTGGTAGGCCTCAAACAGGAGTGGAGCTCATTGTTGTTTTCAGTTTATTAAAAGCACTATTCACTTCAAGTGACCAAGATAACTTTTCTTATTTCAACATATCCATAAGGGGTAGAGCAATTGCAGCATACTAATGGACAAACTTTCGATAGTAGCTCGTCAAACTTAAGAATGCACGCAACTGTTTGATTGAGTTTGGTTGTGGCCAATCCACCATTGCAACAATTTTCTTTGGATCAGCTTTAACTCTTTCAGCACAAACTATATGACCCATATATGAATTTTCAGGCACCCCAAATGCATATTTTCTCAATTTAACAAAAAAATTATGTTGCTGCAAACACATGAGTGTCAGTTTCAAATGATGAATGTGGTATGATAATGAGGCACTATATATAAGAAGATCATCGAAGGAAACAATGACAATCAGTAAGCCTTGTAAAAGAAGACTTGTGACCTAATTTTTAAAAAGATTTTTTTAAGGTTAGAGTTTATTCTATTTTTCTAAATCTACTAGGGCAGGTTTGACCTGACATAGGACGAGTCATGGATCACTAATAGGTTGTAACACCCCGTATATATCCGGTAATGTTATCATACTATCGTATTAAGCTGCGCTTAATTAAAAATGCGGAATATCTTTTTCTTTTCAATTATGATGTCATTAATCATTACCAACTTGATTACTTAACCATTTTCAAAACATCGCCTGTATGTACATTGCAATAAACAGCTAACTGAAATACCTCATTAATTTAAATAACATAAGTATGTCTCTAGTCACGGAGCTACAACACGTAGACCGGACCAACTAGCAGTTCATACAACTCAACTAAAAAGTACTAACAACATAGTGGCATGGACAACTCTCATGCTCACCCAAATAAGGCAACAAAGCCCAACATCAATCTCAACTCAAATAATCATAAATGACAGAAAACATAAACAGCATCCAATCCAGTCATGCCAGCATAAAATGAACAGCACTAAACATCAACTAAGCTCTGGCCTCCTGCCGCCAGAGGCATCATTCCCCATACTACCTGAATCTGAAATAAGCATTCCCCAAACGTGGGGTGAGATCTCTAAACAAGAAATCTCAGTAAGAAAAGGGGTCCTCAAGGATCTTCCACCCCAAGCTCACTTACATGTGCAATATAAGTTCAAAAGCAGTTTATCATCATCAGTTCTAAAACAGTGCAATGCAGCAGATAATCATGTCATGTGTGTCAATTCTATTCTACTGGCCAGATAAATGCAGGATTTATTTACGTCTAATACCCACAAATAGTGCAAGACGCCACTTGCATCCACCCCGGATCACCGTCTTGTATGACGCCACATACTCAGGCTTACCGTCAAGATGGAACAACACATGCATATTAAAAGCCATTACACATAAAGCTCAACAGCATTTCAAATATCCAAATCATGTAACACAACATGCATATAACCATACCCCCATAGGACATGGTGGAACCACAACATGGCTAAACCGAGGACACGAAAGCTTACTTGCAAGCTAACTATCCAATGCCAAGAGTCCACACAAGCTCAAGGCCCACAAACAGCACAATCACAATCTGCCCATACCATAATTAATCATCAATAATCATAGCTCAGATTACATTAAGTGATTAAGTCTTTCCTACTCATTTTAACTCATTACATGTTGTTTCTGCAGGAAGTATTCGAATACTCCACGAGTAGTATTCGAATACTCCAGCTCTCCAGATAGTATTCGATTACTTTCAATAAAGTATTCGAATACTCACAAGTGTCTGAATGCTTTTCCCCCCAGTATCCGAATACCTCAGTATCCGAATACCAAACCTCACTGTATTCGAATACCTTCCAGTATTCGAATACTTCTTCAAAGGTATCCGAATACTTTTCTTCCCAGAAAAGTATTCCTATACTCCTGCAAGGAGTATTCGACTACCATGAACAAGTATTCGAATACTACACGAAAAGTATTCGAATAGTTCTTCAACAGAATGCAGAAATTCGAGCCAACTTCTGCATAATGCCAAATTTTAGGATCCAAAAGTGATTGGGAGTCCAATGACTCTCTAAACAGATAACCACCAACATGTTATGAACCCAAAAACACATTCCTTTACTCAAAAGGTTAAAGTTCCTCTTTTTAATTGATTAAACAAGCTTTAGGCCTCAAAATGATACTTAGGTGATCATGGCTCACCTCAAGAGCTCTAAACTCCGAAAATGAAGCAGAAAGGAAGCCTCTAACACAGCACCCAAGTTCTGACTTCACAAGGCTACGAAAATACACTTCAAGCTTGACCCTTTATGCCAAAAGGTGGCTTTTTGAAGCTCTAAGAAGCCAAGAACAAGCCTCACTCACACAAACTCAGACTAAACAACCCCTAACACTCCCAACCAACAGCAAGCATATCCTCAGAAATGCTTCACAACTCACCACCAAGGTTACCCCACACACACTCAAGTGTTTAAGTGGCAAGAATAAGGAGAAAGGTGACACCTTTGGCTCACAAGAGGGAAGGGAGGTGAAGGTGGCAATGGGAGGTACAAGGCTGGAGAGGAATCAGAAACTCACGTAGGCACATCACACATGGCCTAGGGTTTGGTGCAAAAGTCCTATATATAGCCTCATTAACTCAAACCACACTGTATTAGCAAAAATAGCTACGCTTAGCATTTTAATCCCAAACTTAGGATTCTTAACCTACTCAATTTTACAAGAATTAACATATTTTTCTTATATTTTTCGGAGCACCTTTCCGGTACGCGCTTTTCATAGCCAGTACCAGTTTCGGGCACCAGTTCTCATTATCTTAACTTGAAACTCCTTTTACAAGTCCTACATGTTATTCTAGTAATTATCATGTACTTATTATAATTTTTCAGGATACTTTTTCAGTACGCATTTATAGCGACTAGCAGAACCGGTATCTGCACTTTTCGTCAGAAAAGCGACTTTCAGCATTATTACTCTCTCACTACAATTATTAGAGCCTCATAATAATTATTGGGGTCAATTATAGAATTATCTCATTAAACTCATAATTAACTGATTAGTTTCCTTAATTAACGGTGCAGGTGCTTACATAGATCGTCTGACATATTACACCCCTACCTGGGAATAATTTCTTAAATGCTAACTGTTAAGAGATATAATAAAAAGGAAAAGTGTTTGTCCTTTTAAATGACATAACTGTCATTTCACTCTCACAAAGAGGTGAGACTCACACCTTTATTTTTTTTGTCTACTCTCTCTCCTCATGATATTTTTCTTTCTCTCACTTAAAATGACACACATTTTTTTCATAATAAAAATCATTCATGTTTCTTCCCCCCAACAACTTTAGAAGAATTGGTTGCTTGATAAATGGTATCAAAGTATACGACCAAGATGTCTAAAATTTAATCATTAACGACCTCATCTTCGCATAAAAAATAATAACCTTAATCAATTAAAAAAAAACCTTAAACACAAAACAATCAAAAAATAAATGATTAAATGAATTTGTACATTATCTATATTTTAAAGTTTAAAAATTCTCATATTATGAAACATATTAAAAGATATAATGAAACCAATTACATTCAACTTCACCCAAGGACTTAAATTTTAAATTTTTTTATTGAATTGATAATACGCCAAGTATTAATGTTGATGAATAATTTACGGCCCAAATAAAATGGTATTTCAAATTGAATACACAACTGTATAGAATAAATGTCGTTTATGTCTAATATATAAGGGTAAACATTCTCAGATATGCAAAAAAAAAAAAAAAAGGGTAAACATTCTCTAGGAGAAAATATTTCTCCTACTAATGACTCATGGCATTAGTGGGGTCTACAAAATAGTGAAGAGAAAAAAAAAATTAAGGTGAGACCCACTTATGACATGAGATACTAATAAGAGAAAAATTTCCTCCTTCAAAAGGAGAAAATGATTACCCAATATCTAAACTATTAAATATATTTTTATTTTGGGCAGGATTCTTTGACACCAAATTTTAACCATTGATTTTTGTGAATTTAATCATTATAATTTATTGGGCCAAACTTATTAATTATTTATTTATTTTCAATAAATTACAAATATTAGATTGAAGAAAATCAATAGTTTAAATTTGGTATCAAATTTTTTAGTTTGACACCGATGTAAAATGATATTATCCCTAAATACATAGATTACAAATATATATTTTTACTCATTGAAGAACATAAATAAAAAATTATGATATTATTAATGATAAATAATCATCTCACTTAAAAATTTAAGTTTTTAAATAGAGACACTTAGTTTTACTAAAAAATAAATGCACTGAATAGTGAACCCATGATGTCATGGTCATAGAAATTATGAAACATATAAACCATCATTTCACCTAAAAGCTCAAAGGTTAAATAAGGATCACTTTAATAGTTTTATATATAATTTCTCTAACAATTAATTACATTTCAACTTTCATTATATTGTATAGTTTTTAAAATTCTCTTAGTATAAAGACATAAAGCTTATGAATTTATGTAACACGGATAAATACCCTAATAAAATTTATAGGACTGCTTTTATTTATTTTCTTATTTTCATTCAGCAGAATATAGAAATTTATTTGAGGTCAAAATTAATTCCGAAATATATGCTGGCTTCTACTACTTTTTTCTTTTTTATTTTTTTCTAAACACAGTAATTGGCATGTGGTTATATTTGGGTTTTATATGAGTTATGTTGTAGGAAAAGTGCCATGTTACTAAGATTTGTTTTCCGTGCCTTAGTTTTTTTTTTTTTTTTGTTTCAAAAAATGTGGGTCTCACAAAATGTTGTGTGTGTAGAAAACTTTACCATATCATGTTAAAGGACAAAACAAAAACTCGTTATATTATTATGTTTTCTTTTTGGCAAATGTTTCTCTCATATTACATAATAAATCTTATCTCATGTTACACATTTATTAAAATATGAGCCTGCATTTTTTTTATGGAAAAAACTATTCTCATGTCACATGAAACAAGTTTTCTCTCCCACACACATTTTGGTAACTGTGTCATCTTTTTCTTTTCTTTTCTTTTATTTTTCCAAGTGGGGAGCCCACTAATTTATCTTTATGATATAAGATAACTTCCTCCTTTAACATGAAATTAATAAAATCCTTTTTTAATTATGAAAACTCACATAATTATGTCTTTATAGTCTACATAAGATAATACTATAATATGAGTGCTTTCGTTTTCTTATCTTTTAGATTTATTTTTTTCTCTCTACAGATTCAGTCAGTGTCAGGACACCAAAATACCCACCTGCCCATGACTTTAAAAGTCAACGTTCGAACACTCCTCTGAGTCTCTGACTTAAGATGAAGACTAACATAGATAAGTTTTTTTTTTTTTTAAAAGAAAGAAAAACAAAAGTAAAAGTCGTATTGTTTATGTAAGAAAATGTCGTGATTTTCTTTAATTGAGAGTTGAAAACGGAAGCTTTTTTATTTTTAGTTTTCCAATGGATATGTGACTTCACGGCGTCAAGCATAAGCTTCGAATATTACTTTTGCTTTCCGTTTTTTTTTTATTTTTTATTTTTTATAAATATTTGTCCTTTTAAATGATGATCATTTTAGTTGTAACATTAAAATTGTATTATTTTTTTTCTCTTTTTTCTCAAAATTTAACTATGCACTACGAATAGTACATAGTTATAATATCAAAGATATTTTTTTTCTACGTCTCCCGACAACTGTCTAAAAAGAGAAAAAAATATGTAACTTTAATATTATAAGTTATAACTATGTACTACTCGTAGTACATAGTTATAATTTTGAGTAAACGCCATTTTTGGTCCCTGGCAATATCTACGAAATTCTTTTTAGTCCCTGACAATAAAAAAGGACCAAATTGGTCCCTAAAATTATAAAAAAAGGGTCACGTTAGTCCTTATGTCAACTCCTCCCTCACTAACATGGCCCTTTTTACATACTGTTAGGGACCAATTTGGTCCTTTTTTATTGCCAGGAACTACAAAGGATTTCGTAGATATTGCCAGGGACCAAAAAAGGTGTTTACTCTATAATTTTTTTATTGCACCAAATCTTAGATCGATCACTCTACATCCGCTAAACCCATATGTGTGTGTGTGTGTGGGTTTATCGTTTCTTAAGTCACGTGAGGTAATTTTATCTGCGATTACCCTAAAACTACGTCATTTTGGGTGTTAAGAGAATTAATGAAAGATGTTTTGGTAAAATTCATATGATAAATAAACAAATAAAAATATCAAAACACCATATTCATTAATTCTCCACCATCCCAAAATATCATTCATTAATCCTCCTAACATTAAAATGACGTAGTTTTGGGGTGACCGGAGATAAAGTTATCTTGAGTGACTTGAGACATATTTCTCTCTCTCTCTTTCTATTATATATATATATATATATATATATATATATATATATATGGATATGATCAACTTACACCGATATAAGAATAATAAGTCTTACACCAAATCTTAACCTTTAGATGCACGAAAATCAATGATTAATATTTAGTATAAGACTTATTATTCTTACACCAGTGTAAGATGATCTTATCTCATATAAATAATAATAAGTATTACATTAAATCTTATTAACTGTTGATTTTTACAAATATAACGATTATAATTTATTGAGAATTAATAAATAATTAATAAGTGTGACCCAATAAATTATAACAATTAAATTTACATAAATCAACGGTTAATATTTAATGTAAGACTTATTATTCTTACATCGGTATAAGTTGATCCTATCCCTTATTATATTGATATAAGTTAATTATGGACGGTACTCATTTTGTTTTTTTATATTATCAATCAATTTATCCAGGATCACATAGGTGACAATTTTTTTTTTTTTTTACCAAATTTTAATACAGTTCCGTTCACATGACTCTAACTTGAAATCAGTATTTAGCTGATACAACTCTTACCAATTAATGATATCATATACATACTTATTTAAGCAAACAATGGTTTTGTGCCGGTTCTGGTCTCCCAAATTCAGTAATTTAAAGTCTTAGAGACATTGGCGAATATGATTGTGAATTATTTAGAGGTAGGCGAAAGATTAGGTGTAACTGTGTAAGGTAGTAAATGGTGAAGTTGGCTTCCTGGGTTGGTGACATATAGAACAACTTGAATTATTAGTTTTTTTTTTTTTTTTTTTTAATCCCTCAATCAGTATCATTCACTTAATGTGAGATAGCGATTCAAATTTTAAAAGGTTTGACTGTTTTATTTTAATATAATTCAGAAAAATATTTCTGCAGTTATTACAGATAAAATATCTGTATTTACTTTTAAAATAACGTCGTTTTAGGATTGAAATATTAAAAAATTATAATTATAAAGACTATAATAATCCTAAAATAAATTAAAATTATAAAAATACCATAATTTCTGCCTTGGGCAACATATTGAACTTACTGCAGATAATTTATTTCCTGCAGAAAAAACGAATCCAATTATATAAGGTAAAACAAAATTGTTATTTTAATGATTATGTTGTTATGGTACATTTAATTGGTGTTATTTTATGTATCTGAAGTATTATCGGTAGTTGATTCTTTTATTTATTAGAAAAACAATTTTCCAAATTAAACAGACACTTTAATTAGCAGTGTAATTTCGTATTTTTGTATAATAAGAATATTTTCAAATTATTTTTTATTGATACAAATTAAATCTCTTTGCAATTTATTTTAAAAGTGTTTCCCTCGCATTAACTTTAAACATCAAGAGAATTAATTTTTCTTAAGTATTTTCACAATATTAGAATTCGAGTATTTATAATTTGATAAGGTAGGAAACATACTTCTTTAACTAATAGGCCACTTTTTTTTTTGGGTTTTATAATTATTCTGGACCTATATGGTGATTAGTCTCATAAACTCGAGATTAGGGGTTTTATTCAATAAATGTAAAATCCTCTATAAATAAAGGGTCTCATTCCACAAGTAAGAACTTCTAAAACTCTGGCCTCATACGTATTATTAATTTATTATTGTGCACAGACACACCCCGTTACCTTCAAGTCTTCTTTTGGTGCACAATAACATGCCACCATCTATTGTTATTTCCTCTTTAGATATTTCGATCCTCAAATCTCATATTAATCAAGTAGAAGCATAAACATGTCATGCCAACTATCAGGTGCCTACATCGGACTAAGCCTAATCTTATATGTGATAAATAGAATAGGTTCAAGCCTGGGAAAAAGACTATTTAAAAAACAAGTGAGATGTATTATTTTATAAAGTCTTACCTATAAGCGTATAGTTTGTCTATATCATATTATAAAATTTAAATAAAATAAAATAAAATAATTGTTTAATTAATTTGAAATAATAATATGATTCAAATTCTTGATAATTTTGGAAGGCATAATAGGTTTGAATAGATTAACTAGCCTAGGCTAGACATTTTAATTTTAAATATAAGTCAAACCTATAATTTAATCTATACCAAACTAATAGATCAGGTCAATTTCAAAATACTTTACATAAGTCTAGCTTATTTAGGTCAAATTCCATAATCGCAATCCTCTTAGATCCAACAGTAACTTTGTTTTATTATTCATGTTGTATATTTATTTTTCTGAGTGTTCTGCCTGAAGCAGATATGTCCAACAGAAGGTCGAGTCTTTGATGTTGGATCTAGAGCTTTCTCTCTAGATACCTATGAATTAGGTATCTTGGGGACAACTGATCACTACACACTATATGATGGCTTTAGCCAATTGGGGTGTGTGTGTGCACTGTCGTGTCTTGAATGAAATAGGATTAGAGAGATCAGTCATACCTGTGGTCTTTAGTCTTATTTATAGAACTTACCTTTGGGCTGACGTTGGTTGGGCTTCATATTGCTGTGGGCCTTTCTCTGGTCCATAACAGTTGCCCCCCCAGCCCGGTAGACTGAGTCTTCAGGTTGCCGGGATGTCCAGTCCGACTGCTATGCTTTAGTTCAGAATTTGGTCACCTAGCTGATTTGTCACTTCGGCTCCCTTGTCTAGCTTTAAAAGAGAAGACTTCCCCTGGAAGTCATTCCTGGCCTCCGGATGTGAACCCGGATGCAAACACCAATGTCGGCAACGTGGAATATGATGGTGCGTAACCGCCATCTGACGATTGCTCTGAAGTGAGAAACGGTTTCCCTTCCTTCTAATGATTATCCCTCCACGTGCCCTCTCCTAATAGGCGCGACGTGTGGCGTGGTGCGCTACTCGTCGTCTTGCCATTTAATGCCTCTGCCAAAACGTCCCTCAACTGTCTTGTCTACTATAGAATTACCACAGTACCCCTACCTTTTGACTTTCGCGGGTTTAATTCTTTGATTTCAACATTTCACACCGCTTGCCTCACTTATCATTCATTTGCTTCTGTTGCTGTTCCGAATCGTTCCTGAAGCATTTTTTTCTTCGCTATTAAAGGGTTTCGTCCTACCAGAGCCTCCTCATCCAGTATCTACCAGTTTCTGCAACACCTTCCTTCGTAGGTATTTTCTTTCACTCTGATTCTCTTTTCTGGCATGTTCTCCATTTACTTTCAAACAAAACCATGGCTGCTGGTTTTATGATGCCTTTCTTTATTCCAAGCTTATTTACTTGTCTGCTTCTCTATGTGATTGCACCTTCTGTATTGGTCTTGCACTTTATGTGAGCTTATTTGCACTTGGCTCACTCCTTACGCACCCTGCTTTGAATAGTTCCTGATATGGGCGAACAAAATTATGCTATTCAAGGGAGGCCCACTTGCCCCCGCGTCTTCGGTCGTGGTGATGAAATTGACACTGAAGAGGAAGAACGACGTGCGCAAGAAGAGGAAAGGTTCATTCAAAGCCTACCACCTAGTTCGAGGTACTGGTTGTATGGCAGACCTCGGACCGAGGAAGAAACACAGGCTGCACTGTTAGGCGGCTATCGAGGTGGTGGCCGTAGGGGAGCCTCTTCATCTCGATCCTCGATTCGTGGTTGTGGGGGGGGGTCTTCGAGGTAGAAGGGTTTCTGGTTCCTCCACCCGGGGCCGGGATGTTGAGCCCCGTAACTTGGGCAACCCGTCCAGGGGAACTTCTCTTTCATTAGGTTCTACCCCGGTTCACACTATTACACCTTTTCGATCTCCGAATCAGAGTGTGAGAGTCCCCTCCCGTCCTAGCATTCCCAACCCTGAGCCTTGTTTCAATTGTGTATACCTTGGTGCCCAATTTGTGGAGAGGGGGAATGACTTCATGGCCGATCTAGTTTTAGGTGGCCGTACACACGTTCTGGGTTCACCAACCCCTGCTCCTCTCTCCATATCTGACGATTCTAGTTCCTCTGATAGTAGTTTGTTTAGCTCGGGTACGTATCCCTTTTGCTACGTGCTATTGTTGCTTTTTAATCCTTCATTTTACTGTTCTAGGTATTTATGGAGTCCCATTCTACAGAATCAAATGTGAATATTGCTTCTTCCAACTAGGGTCCAGAGGTCGGGACGAGTACCGCAGAGAAGGGTCCGAAGTCAGTAACCGATAATCTTCGTGCCCAATATCCCTGGGTTACGGAGGAAGTACTGAGTTTTACCTCAGAGATGACCACCGAAGAAGTGTCCGGGCTTCCCTTAGGCAACCCGGTTGATTTCAACACATTTGTTCCTGCCGATGACGAACCTGTTTGCTCCGGTCGAAATCCTGAGGAACCACATTCTTTTTTCTTCTACCGAGATCTGGTGACGAAGATTGGGATTCGATTTCCTTTTTCTTCATTCAAGGTGCAACTTCTAAACCACCTGCTGCTCGCACCAACCCAGATCCATCCCAACGGCTGGGCTTATATTGTTGCCTTCGAACAGCTCTGCGACTTGTTGTCCCTTCCTTGTACCGTGCCTTTGTTTTTTTATTTCTTTATTGTTTATACCTCTCGGACTGGCTCAGAACCTCCTGAACTGAAGGGGTGGAGTAGCATCCGAGGTTGAGTTAGTAATCCCTCCCGCAAGCTGTTCTCTGTATACAGCGAATCTTTTAAGGGCTTCAAGGCTTATTTTTTTAAAGTAGTGGCCGAGGTTGGAAAGAGGCCATGGTTCATTGGCGATGATGGGGAGCCAAAGTTCCCCCTGTACTGGACGCAAGATCATCATCGATGCAAGCCATCCGACTAAAAATTAAAACTGACACAAGCCGATAAGACTAATGCCAAGATCGTACTGGATCATATGGGCTCCCAAGGTCATCTGAGCGCAGCTTCCTTGGTAGCCAGATCTCATTCTTCCCCAGATCCTACTCTAGAACCCGCCAGTATGATGTGCTTCTCATATCGATACGTGTATTATTTTCATGTTATTGTTTATAATTTGACTTGTTTTTCTTTGCAGATTTCGAAATGAATTTCGATGAAGAAGATGAGGGGCCAGGTCCGGGCTACATCTTGTCTATAACCGGTCAAACCTCTGCTCCACAAGCTCCCCCGACCAAGAGGCCCTGGACAGGAAGCCCAACGAGGACCTCTTCTATTTTGCCCGTGAATTCCGATGTCTCCATCTTGGACCTTACTGGGGATGCTGAAGACACCGAGGCTGACAGGATTCCTCATCCTTCAACCTCGATTAGTGGGGGCGGAACTCATGCCGTCATTACTCTTCCCCAAGGTTCTCCTGCTCCCGTAGTACTCCCAGCCGGGTTGAGGAGAGGTGCTTTATGGGATTCAGGGATAACAGCCGAATTCTGGGGTGTCATCCGTCCCCCGCCCGCATACTACGGATCCAGGAGGATTTCTAGAGCCGAGATGGAGGAGCTCCAGAAGGCAGAGCTGTATACCCTCAAAGCTGCTTCCATTGTAAAGTCATACTCCCTGCTCCTGGAGAAGCATTCTGAGGCCATTACCGAGCTGGACGAGCTTCGGGTGAGGTATGGGAAAGCTGTGCTCGTCAACGAAGAGCTAACAAACAGCTCTGCTGAACTAAAAGCTGCTGTGGAGACTTCCCAGTCTGAGCTGAAGTCTATTGCCGAAGTTGTTGGTGTTACCCCTGGCAAGGATAATATTTTGAAGTATTTTAAAGATCAATCCGAAGTGCTGGCTGAACGGAGTGTGAGAGTATCCGATCTTACCGCTGAGGTTGAAAAATTAAAGTCAGATCTCCAAAATTTGCAGCAAGCCTATGATTTTAGCCAGTCTGCTCTGCAAAAGGCCGCAATGAGTGCTTTTAAAAATGGGGTAAACCAGGTGAGGTATTTTAACCCAGAATATCCTCTGCGGCTTGATCAGCTTGATTGCTTTGGCTATGTTCGCGACGGGGTTTACTATCCTCTTCATCCGTCAATTCCCAGTCTGCCAGAAAGTAGCATAGCTCAAACAGAGGTTATGCAAGGGGCTGCGGAGATCGGAATTGATGTCGCCATGGAGGCCGCTGGTGCCGAGTTTAAGGCAGAAGTGAGGGGGATGATGCAAGTGGATGCTTCAGGGTGAAGAGCCGGGATGCCGGTTTACTTTGTAATTTTTTGCTTTCCAATCAATTTGAAAACTCTGCTTGTCTAACCAAACATGTTTAATTAATATGGCAATTTTGCCTTTATCCTTGTTAATATTTGTAATTTATGCATGCCGGTATTTGTTGTTCAACAAACCTTCTCTTTTAAGGATGTTAGGGAATTAAGGGCGTCCCCTTAAGTCCCTTCTCAATTCGGTAGGCCGGCACGAATGTTTTAATCCAACTTCCTGTAGGCAAGTTGGCCAACTATCGCAACGTTTTCGGCCGGGCCAGAACCTTCTGCCCGTAGGCTAGATGGTCCCAATACCTCGATATTCTCGGCCGGGCTAGAACGTCTCGCTCGAAGGCTAGAAGGTTCAAATACCTCGACAATCTGGCCGGGCTAGAACCTCTGCCCGTAGGCTAGATGGTTCCAATACCTCGACATACTTGGCCGGGCTAGAACCTTCTGCCCGTAGGCTAGAAGGTTCAAATACCTCGAGGTTTTTGGCCGGGCTAGAACCTTCTGCCCGTAGGCTAAAAGGTTCAAATACCTCGACGTTCTTGGCCGGGCTAGAACCCCGCCCGTAAGTCGAAGTTCATTCGCCTCGACGTTACAACCTGTGCCCATGGGCAATAAGGTTCAATGCTTGTATTCGGGTTATGGCCTCTGCCCGTGGGCAAGATGGTCCCAATACTTCAGATTTCTTCTTGGAAATAAGATTCTGCACAACTATTATTTCTTCAAATACTGCGAATTATTCCATTTACTGAACTTTGAATTGGAAAATTACAATTAATGAATGAGAAATTTTTAACTAAAATACTTCTTCAACTTGTCCGCGTTCCAAGTCCTTTTAACTTGCTTCCCTTTTGAAGTTTCCAGGATATAAGCTCATTTTGAGAGTTTAACTTTGACTTTGTATGGGCCTTCCCATCTCGGGGCCAATTTCCTTTCAGCTGCATTCTGACCTCCAATGTCTACCCTCCGAAGGACCAGGTCTTCTACATCAAATGATCGTGGCTTGACCTTTTTATTAAATCGGTTTGCCACTAGTTGCTTTGCCGCGACATTCTTGCAATGTGATGTAATCCGAGCTTCATCTATCAAATCTAACTCCATAGCTAACTTGCTATTATTCTCTCTTTCTGTTTGAGATAAAGCTTGAGCCCTTCGCCATGACGGTTCTCCCAGTTCCACTGGGATCATGGCCTCGGTTCCGTAGGTCATTCTGAACGGGGTCTTTCCAGTGGAGGTTTGAATCGTGGTTCTGTATCCCTATAGTACGTACCATAGTTCCTCAACCCACTTCCCCTTAGCACACTGCTCCATCCTTTTACGCAACCCAGATATAATAACCTGGTTTGCCGCTTCGGCTTGGCCATTAGACTGAGGATGTTCCACGGATGCAAAGCAATGCCGGATGTGCAGATTCTCCATTAGCTCTTGAAAAGCACTACTTGTAAACTGGGTTCCGTTGTCAGTGACCACCTCGGCTGGAATCCCAAATCTGCAGATCAAATTCCTTTCGAAAAAACGCTGCACCCTCGCGGTGGTAATTGTAGCCACTGGGTCTACCTCTATCCATTTGGTGAAGTAATCAACAGCTACTATCAACCATTTTAATTGCCCTTCAGCCGCAGCAAATGGGCCCAAAAGATCCATGCCCCACTTGAAGAAGGGCCACGGAGCTGTGATCAAGCTTAACTCTTCTGGCGGTGCCAACAGGTTTTTACTGTGCTTCTGGCACTGATCACACTTCTGCACATGTTCCTTTGCATCTTGAACCATAGAGGGCCAAAAATATCCTGCTCTGAGGGCCTTCCGAGCTAGCGCTTTGCCCCCAATGTGCTGGCCATTTATCTCCTCATGGATTTCGGATAGGACATATTTTGCCCTATCCAAGCTCAGGCATTTCAGTAAGGGGGAATAAATGCCTTTTCTATACAATTTTCCTTCGATCATTGCATACATTGCAGCATCCCTAACCAACTTCCGAGCTTCTACCTTTTGGGATGGGAGCGTTCCGTTTTCTATGTAATTGATTATGGTGCTACCGTCCTGTGGTTTCCCCATCCTTTGGTTCTTGCCAGCTTCGACAATATATCGGCCTTGCCATTTTCATTTCGTGGGATGTGGCGAACTTCTACCTCTTCGAACTCCGCCATTAACTATCTTGCGGAATCTAGGTATTTTGCTAGCAATGGTCCTTTAGCTTGGTAGCTTCCTCCGACCTGCGAAGTGACCAATTGCGAGGCACTAAAGATTTGCAGCTTTTTTGCTCCGAGCTCTTTGGCCTGATGTAGCCCGGCGATGAATGCTTCATACTCCACTTGGTTGTTGGACGTTTCAAATTTCATCTGCAGAGAGTATTCAACCGAGATTCCTTCCGGGTTCTCAACAACTACCCCGGCTCCAATCCCTTTAGAGTTCGAGGACCCATCCACATAAGTTTTCCATGTGTTTGACTTTGCTGGGCACTTTTTTTGGATTGAAGTAAGCTCCCTAACAAAGTCTGCCAATGCTTGAGACTTTATTGCTTTTTGGCTTTCAAAGGATATGCCAAACTCTGATAGCTCCACAGCCCAAGCCATCATTCTCCCTGCTAAGTCAGGTTTATGTAAGATCTGCTGTATTGGCAAGTCCGAACGAATTACAACCTGGTGCCCCTGGAAATATGCTATAAGCCTTCGAGCCGAGATTAGAAGGGTGAAAGCCACTTTTTCTAACTTCTGATAGCGAAGTTCTGCTCCTTGTAAGAGCCGACTTACAAAGTAGATTGGTTGTTGTCCCTCCTCATTTTCTTGAACCAAAACCGAGCTAACAGCCATATCTCCCACCGAAAGATACATTATCAATGGTTCTCCTTCTCTGGGACTAGATAGGACTGGTGGTGATGCCAGTTGTTTTTTGATCTCTTGGAATGCTACTTCACATTCTGAAGTCCAGCCATATTGCACCTCCTTTCGCAACAGCTTGAAAAATGGTAACGCAGTTTCTGCAGACCGAGGTAAAAACCTAGTGAGTGAGGCTAACCTCCCAGTCAACTGCTGGATTTCCTTTTTATTCCCTGGGGCCTTCATTTCTAACACGGCTCTGCACTTGTCCGGGTTGGCTTCTATACCTCGGTGGGTCAGCATGAATCCTAGGAACTTCCCTGCAAGGACTCTAAAGGCACATTTAGCCGGGTTTAGCCGAATGTTGTGCTGCCGTAATTTTTCAAAGGTCTGCTCCAGGTCTTGAACATGCGTTGCTGAATCAATTGATTTGACTATCATGTCATCTATATACACCTCCACGTTCTTGCCAAGCTGGTCGGCAAATACCCGATTCATCATCCTTTGGTAAGTGGCTCCTGAATTTTTCAATCCAAAAGGCATCACATTATAACAATAGTTTGCCTTTTCTCCAATGAAAGCGGTCTTTTCCTGATCTTCTGGGTGCAACGAGATTTGATTGTATCCTGAGTATGCATCCATGAAGGACAGCATCTGGAACCCGGATGAGTTATCCACTAACTGATCAATGTTGGGCATGGGATATGCATCCTTGGGACATACCTTATTCAGGTCAGTATAATCTGTACACACCCTCCATTTTCCATTTGGCTTTTTCACCATGACCACATTTGACAACCAGGTTGTATATTGTATCTCTCTGATGAATCCTGCTTCCAATAACTCCTTTACATGATCTTCTAACACTTGACGACGTTCCGTACTGAGCTTCCTTTTCTTCTGGGCTACCGGTTTGGATCCTGGGTACACTGTAAGCTTATGACAGCAGAACTGAGGGTCCACCCCAAGTATCTCTGAGGACTTCCAAGCGAAAACATCCACATTCCTTCTTAAGCACTCAGTAATTCAAACTTTGTCCTCATCAATCAACCCTTTGCCAACCTTGGCAATTTGAATTTCTTCTCCGATAACTACTTCCTCCACTTCCCCCTCTGGTTCTGGTCTTGGAATCTGAGTTTCATCCCTCATATCCAGCTCCACCATGTTTACCGGTGTAACTACCTTTTTGGAGGTTTCCGGTTTATTGCTGGTGTTCCAACTGGCTGATTCCTTGTGTTTGCTGCTTATTGTTTTGACTGACTTAAAATAACAGTCTTGTGATTCTTTTTGATCCCCCTGAATGGTAATAACCGTATTCTGCTTACCTATCATTTTAATCTTCTGATGCTTAGTGGAGACCAGCATATCCCAACCGTGAATTGTTGGTCTTCCCAAAATTACGTTATACTCCGATGGGAAGTCGGCGACAATGAATCTTACTCTTTCTGAGTTGTAAGCCTCTTTTGTTCCCAGGGTGAGTCTCAGATCAATATACCCTTGGGAATGGTGTCGCAACCATTAAAAGCCATCAGAGTCGTGTTGCAGGGCCTCAGATCCTCCACATCCAAGTTCATTTTCTGGAATGCCTGCCATAGAATTATGTTGGCACAACTGCCGTTATCCACGAACATTTTCTTGAATTTACAGTTAACTAGTGTCTCGGTGATGACTAACCCGTCAACGTGTCCCGGCATGACATCTTCCAACTCTGCTTTTGTAAAGAACAGCCGTGGTGCCTCTGGCTCTTCTAACTTAAATTTAGGCCGCTCTCGAATCGAAAGCACCTCTCTTAAGTATTTTTTCTGGCGTTCATCGTATCACCTCCACCACCAAATCCTCCACTAATAACATTGCACTCGAATTCGGGCTCCACAAATTCATCGTCTTCTTTAGCCGGTTTCTTACCTCGGAATTCATCCTTGAACTTCTTCTCTCTGTTCGGGCTCATCTACAGTCCTCCTTTCCTCTTCTTATTGTTCTTCTATCCTTGAGTTCAGATGAGATACTGACGCAATTTTCCCTCCCTGATATATCTTTCGATTGCATCTCTAAGATCCCAACACTCCTCGGTTGTGTGACCAGGACCATCATAGAACGCGCAATATCGTGATTGATCAAGCCCAACTTGATTCAGTAGTGGCCGAGGTCTATCCACCCTTTTCATCTCGGTGGATGCCACTTCCCTCCAGATTGGGGATCGAGAGGAATTTAAAGGCGTATACCTGTCAAATCTTATTTTGGATAAATTTTTCTCTTCAGGTTTTTTACCCCGGAAATCATTTTGCCTTCGGTTTCCAGGTTTTTCTACCTGGCTTTGGTGCGGCTTTGGTTCCGCGTTTTCCACTTCCATCTGTTCGAGCTCCAAGTATTTTTTGGAACGAGTAGTGAACTCAACTAGAGTTCGTATAGGATCTTTGTAGACGGACTTGGCCAACTTGGAAGATCCGTGAAGACCGGCAATCACCAAATGAAGGTGAACATTTTCAGATAGCCCAAGAACTTGTAACGCGGCCATCTTGAAACGATCCAGATATTTCTGCAGGGTTTCGTCGGGCTGCTGCTTTATTTTTCCCAACGCAAATTCAGATTTCGACTGTTTTTTGCTTGTAGCAAAGTTTAGCAAGAACCTGCCTCCGAACTCTTCAAACGACCTGATTGATCCTGCTGGCAGGGAGGAAAACCACGCCTGGGCTGCTCCTGTCAGGGTGGTTGCAAATAACCGGGTTATCAGCGGTTCTTCGATCCCCTTAATATACATTGCCGTATCAAAGGCATCCAAATGCACCTGAGGGTCTTGCGTTCCGTCATATTTCAGAATTTCAGACAGATTTAGGTTTTCTGGATATGGTGCATTCACAATTTCATCCGCGAAGGGGCTGCAATTATATTGCCCCCTATGATACTTCCTCCTGTAGACCCCGGATACATCGTTCGGGTTCGGGTTCGGGTTCAGGTTCGGTCTCTCTTGTCCCCCGTTCCTATTAAGAACTTCGGGTCCTTGATTATGGACCACATTGGGGGTGTTTCTTTGAGGCCGACTTCCGACGTTTCCAACCCCTCTTCCTTGGGCCTGAGCCCCATTAGGGTTCGCCTGGGTGGCTGCGATCCGTAGGTCATTCATAACCCGTGTTATTTCTTGCTCCGGGTTCGGGTTGGTAGCTCGACCCACTCGGGCCTCCAGCTCTCGCATTTGTCTAGCAGCTTCCTCCATTTCCAGCCCGTGTCTCCTCTCCATCTCTTGCATTCTCCGAAGCACCGCGGCAACTGCCAGATCTGTTACCCGCGAATTAGCAATTGCACCAATCGGTGCCTGTGCAGTATCTGCTATTTGTTCCTCCATTGGCTGTAAACCCTGCACGTAAGGAGCGTCTTGGTTTACAGCTGGAGTCGATGCCGAATCGGAATGCACATCACTCACGTGCACGGCGTTGGCATCTATCTGCCGTCCATCCAAAGGATTCTCCCTGATTGGAGAAATAGGCTGGATTCTGGAATTCGATCTCGACGGATGTCGAAATCCACTTCTTGTTGCTCTTACCATCGTGGCTTTTGATCACGTGGTCGTGGGTTCAATGTTCCCACAGACGGCGCCAATGTTCTGCCTGAAGCAGATATGTCCGACAGAAGGTCGGGTCTTTGATGTTGGATCTAGAGCTTTCTCTCTAGATACCTATGAATTAGGTATATTGGGGACAACTGATCACTACACACTATATGATGGCTTTAGCCAATTGGGGTGTGTGTGTGCAGTGTCGTGTCTTGAATGAAATAAGGTTAGAGAGATCAGTCATACCTGTGGTCTTTAGTCTTATTTATAGAACTGACCTTTGGGATGACGTTGGTTGGGCTTCATATTGCTGTGGGCCTTTCTCTGGTCCATAACATTGAGTACAACATATTGAGTGCTCTTACACATTAATATAATGAGTTGTGATTAATTAATATTAAATTGAAAATCATCGAATTTGTATTACCAGAATATTACTGTAATATTATGATCAAACAAATTGATGTTTAGAAGTTTACCAAAAAAAAAAAAAAAAATTGATGTTTAGAATGATATTACTGATTATACATTAAACAAGCAATTATGTCATAAGCAATTTCGTTCTTTACAACAAACTTAAATAAATTAGCGGGAAGACTGTAAAATGTCAACATGACTTCATTAATTACACGTGATTTTTGTCAAAATCTCAACCAGTTTATTATGTCTTTTTATTAACCACAATAATTAAACGTTCAGAAGAGACCAAAGATTTGGCTTCTATTTCTGTGAGCATTTGGATATTCATATTGAGCATGTATTTGCAATAATTAGAAGTTGACAATTATCATTTTACATCCACAAGAGCTTTTTTCGTACAAAATTATTTCCATTCTCTTTTATTAAAATGGTGACAAAAAACAGAATTTGAAAAGGGAGAAATAAGTTATTTAGGTCCTGTTTGATATTGTTCTGATTTTTTTGTTCTTAAAACAGTTTTGTAAAATAGTTTATAAGAATTGTTTTTCAAAATAAAAGAAGAAGAAAATTCATTTCATAAAATTGTTTTTAAAAGAGTTTTAAAACTTAAAAAACTGAAAAACTTGCTTGGTAATTTTGTTTTGAAAATATATTTTCAAAGTTAAAAAATAGAAAACTTGTTTGATTACTATTTTTTTGTCAACTTCATTTTATAATTTTTTAATCATATGTAAAAATTTAAATACATTTTAATAAAAATTTTAACACCATGACAAATCGCATCATCATCATTTTGTTGTCACTATAAAATTCTCAAAAACTATAGTACCACCATCAAGGGGCTTTTTCACCTTTTTACCCCTTATTAATTAATTAATAACCATTTTGCCCCTGATTCGAAACTATTTATCAATCTGCCCCTCTTTAGTCGACTACCTTGCATTTTTAATCGACTAAATGACCAAAACAGACAAAAAATGACTGCTGGGAGATTTAGTCGACTAAATCTCCCTATTTAGTCGACTAAATCTTCATATTTTACAAAAAAAAAATAAGTCAGTATGATTTTAATCGATTAAGTAGAGAGATTTAGTCGATTAAATCTCCCAACAACCGTTTAGTCGATTAAAAATGCAAGGTAGTCGATTAAAGAGGGG
Organism: Gastrolobium bilobum; assembly: GCF_033153095.1. Classification (NCBI taxonomy): domain Eukaryota; kingdom Viridiplantae; phylum Streptophyta; class Magnoliopsida; order Fabales; family Fabaceae; genus Gastrolobium; species Gastrolobium bilobum. Next base: position 38,716 of record NW_026900003.1, on the reverse strand, counting down.
CAGATTGGTAGATAGTTTCGAATCAGGGGCAAAATAGTTATTAATTAATTAATAAGGGGCAAAAGGGTGAAAAAGCCACCATCAAGGATATAATTAATCGAGTTATAAATATAACTCAAAATCAATTTGCTTGGAAGCTGACTAGTAAACAGTTATGGGTCTATATATTGTTTGTCACTATTTACTCCTTCAAGCTAAGCTCGTATTCGACTCATACCTTAATGGAAGTAAAAGCTCAAATCAAGCAATGAGCCTAACCATCACCATCTTCCTCTCGGCTTAAATAGTCACATCAGGAAAAGTTTTTAAAAAATGTTCACCTTGAAGAAACATTGAGGTGGTGTTTGCCACTGGTCGCATACTTTATTAGCGGCCAAGTTACCTAAGAGTGCATCAGGGTTGCTAATTTGCTGGGGGGTTTTCAGTCAGTCACATTGCGATTAATGAGATAGGAGATGTTGGTGGATGAGACAACAAAGGGTTGGAAAAGTTATTTTCAGAACCACATCGTTCAATTCTAATATTATAAGATTCAGTCATAATTACAAAGTTGCCATTAATGAAAACAAGAGTTCTCCGTGTTTTTTCTTGTTTCCAAAACAGAGAATTAAAAAACAAAACAAAAACACCTAATAGATGTTCTCTGATTCTTGTTTTAAAAACTAAATAATACATGCTTTTCTTAAAATTATTTTTCCAAAACACTCGTTACCAAACAATTTTTTTTGGTTTTTTGTTTTTAAAATTAAAGAACTGTTCTGTAGAACTGAAATCAAACAGAGCCTTAGTTTTTCTAACTTTGTTTTAAGGAAATTAATAGTGTTGTGTAACCTGACCTGATCCGATTTTGTCAACTCAGAATTTGGCAAACCGGTCATTGAATCGATTTGAGTCAAATATTGGACTGACCATGCATCGGTCCTGGTCAAAATTCGATGACCAGGTCGGGGTCATGTATTTTTATAATAATAATAAGGGATTTATTAATCTCCTATTGCAGGAGATAGCTTACCTCATGTTATAGAAACAAATCATGTGGGTCCCACTATTTTTAAAAAAATCAAAAAATAGAAAAAAGAATGACACGACTTTTCATGTGTCACTAACATGAGAGAATTCTCTCAAGTAACATAAGATAATTTAAACCCTAATAATAAAAAACCAAAATTATTTCATCTTGTGTAGAAAAAAATGTAGAACTAATTTTAAAACATTTTGTAATTTTATTTGCTAGCAGTATACTCTTCCACAATGACCTCAAATTTTAACTTCCAATACTGAAGCAATTTACAGAATAATAAATTAAGAGAATGTGATATATGTCATTTCAATGTAGATGAATTTGAAAAATATGAGTCCATAATATCTGACATTTTGAATGTCATTGAGAGGTATGTTATGAGAATTATGAGTTGCAATTGAAATTGACATAGTAATAGCATTCATTTTCATTTATTTATGCTTTATGAATTTGTAAAAGTGTGATTGAGTAATTTTTGAGCTTATTTAGTGAATCTTGTTTAACTCAATTTAGATACGAAGAATATAATTAAATTTATATGTTTATATTTATATATATTTTAATATATTCGGATCTACCGATCCAACCAATAACTAACTGATTCTACCAATAATCCAGTAATCCAATATTCTAACCGGATCAATACCAAAACGCTCCAAATTAAGATTATCCCGGGACCAAACAAGATGCCACTGAGTATTGCAACATTTCAAAGGTCAAGTTTTATTGACGTATACATTAAAATACCTTTAAAAATTTATGATACTAAAAAAGTTATATATAATTAAAATTTAATTTAATTTTAAATAATATGTTGAGAAACATGATAAAAATTGACGAAAAAAAATAAAAACAAAGAAGTAATAAGAGAAATGAATAAAATTAATTAAATAGATAAAAGTGGATATAATGCAATTACACAATTAGTAAAATAAAAGAAACTTAATTACCAAAAAAAAGAAAAAAAAGAAACCGATTGTAAGAACCTGCACCGTTAATTAAGGAAATTAATTAATTGTGTGAAATTAAGAAATGATTCCATAATTGATCCTAATAATTATGAGAAGACTTAAAAAATATTGGTAAGTAATTAATAATGCTGAAAGTCACTTTTCTAACGAAAAGTGCAGATACCGGTTTTGTTACTCGGTATAAATGCGTACCGATGAAGTATCCCGAAAAATTATAATACGTGCATGAATATTTCTAGAATCATATATAGGACTGTGATTTCAAGTTTCAAGTTAAAATAATGAGAATTGGTGCCAGAACTGATACTGGCTATGGAAAAGCGCGTACCGAAAAGGTGCTGCGAAAAATAAAATAAAAATATGATAAATCTTAAAAAAATGAGTAGGTTCAGAATCCTAAGTTTAGGATTAATATGTTAAGTGTAGCTATTAGTGCTAATACTGTGTGTTTAAGACTTAAAACACTATACATATACTCATTTTGCACACAATCCTAGGCCATAATCAGTATACGTGGGTGCTGAGTGTGTGTGCTGCTGCCTTCTTCTTCAACTTGTCCTAGGCTTCCTTCTTCCATTTCTCACCAAAGAAACCACCTTTCTTCCATTCTCTTCACCAAAATACCTTGTGTGAGTGAGAGGGATCATAGGGAATAAGTGGGAGGCTTCTCTTCTGAGTTTGAGGTTCTATTTTCTAGAGTCTTGGAGCTGACTTAGTTGTGGGGGTTGAGGGAGCCATTATCATGACATTGTGTGCTTCAAGGTGTGACCTTTGAAGAGAAAGAACCCTCCTTGGTGTGCCATTTTCGTTCTCCTTGCAAGTCAGACTTGAGGAGCTGTTGTGAGAGCTCCAAGAGCACCTCTCTTCTCTGTTTTGAAGCTTGGGTAAGCTCCATCACCTTTGATCATGAGTTTTAACGTTTAAAAATGGAGTCTTGGTATGTTTAATGAGTTAAACAAGTAACCAATCAGTACATGAACTTAAAAGAGAGTAAAAATGCATGCTTTAACGTTTGGAAGTGTTAAAAATGGAAACTTGGAAGTGATATCTTGCGAAATGCAGAAACTGCATTCTGACGCGAAATATTCGGATATTGATATCCGGATATGGGCTCTGTGATATCCGGATATTATTATCCGGATATGCCCCCGACATATATCTGGATATTCTGGATTTTCGAGAACAGTAGTGGTACTGTTCTTACATAATGGTATTTTGGGTTTGTGGATCCATGATTGGCTTATGTGGACTTCTGTAGAAATTAATCTTAGTCAGAATCTAAGTGATTAAGGGCTTGTGGCTTTCTGAGAAGCCTTAAGATATGAAACGTTAAGGAAATACGTTGTCTCTGTGTCATATGCTTGTATGTTTGAATATTGATATGATTGCTGGTCCCAAACAGATTGTGATTCTGCTGTGTTTGGACTTTGAGCTTGTGTGTGGACTCTTAATTTGGATAGCTAGCTTGCAAGGTAAGCTTTCGTGTCCTCGGTTTAGCCATTGTTGGTTCCACCACACCCCATGGGGGAATGGTTTATATGCATGATGTGTTTTCATGCTTTGATGATTGGAATGATTTTGAACTTTTAAGTGTAAGGGCCTTATAATATGCATGTGTTGTTTTATCTAGACGGAAAACCTGAGTATGTGGCGTCATACAATATGGTGACTCTGTGGGTGGGTGCAAGTGGCGTCTTGCACTGATTGTGGGAAATAGACTTATATCCTGCATTTCTCTGGCCAGTAGAATATCTTGACACACATGACATGGTTATCTGTTGCATTACACTGACTTAGGAACTTATATCATATACCTGCTTTTGAACTTATATTGCACATGTAAGTGAGCTTGGGGTGGAAGATCCTTGAGGACCCCTTGTCTTGCTGAGATTTCTGTTTAGAGATCTCACCTCACGTTTGGGGCACATATTTCAGGTTCAGGTAATGCGGGGGTTGAGACCTCTAGCGGCAGGAGGCCGGAGCTTAGCTGATTTATATGTTGTATGCTGATTATGTTGGATGCTGGATTATGTCTGTCGCTATTTTGCTGTTAGCTTTATGATTATGATACTGCTGTTGAGACTATGTTGGGCTTGTTGCCTTATTTGGTGAGCATGGGGATTGTCCATTCCACATTGATTGACTATGTCTTAGTTTAGATTCGAGTTGTAATAATGTATCAAGATGTTGTCCGGACTACGTGTTGTAGTTCCGTGACTTAGATACTAACTTAATTATATATGATGTTATTTAGTGTAGATAGCTGTCCATTTTGCAATTACATACAGGCAATATTTTGCAAATGAATTAAGTAATTAAACTTGATAATAATAATGACGTCATAATTGAAAAGGAAAAGATATTCCGCATTTTTAAATTAAGCGTGGCTTAATACGATGACATGTTAACAAATCAGGTATACACGGGGTGTTACATTTTATGGTATCAGAGCACTTTCTAGGAAAAAGCCTGTATGTATTGCAATAACTTAGGATGTTCTGTTGTAAGTCGTGTCTGTGTGTTCTCTCTATTGGGTTTTGCTATGATGATGCACATGTGACCACAATGCGTGGGCCTGATCAACTCCTTCCTTTTGTAACTTGTGCAGAGTCATGGTACTACCTCGGAGGAACCAAGACAATAGCGGGGATCAACCTGATCCCGTCCTGGCTGCATTGGCTGAGATGCAGACGACTCGATTAGCCGACCAGAAGGCCATGAGAATGGAAAACCAGGCTATGCTGGACGCCTTCAGAGAGGCGAACAGGAGAGCCACTGAGGATGTATTGGAGGCGAACCGCCTAACGAATATGACGATGATGAGAGTCATGTTGGAGGAGATGAGGGCTGGTCTTGATGTTGGTCATTTCCCTCCGCCACCACCACCACCTCCACCTCCACCTAGCCTTCAGGACGAGAGCCTGAGTCACGTTAAGGGTGCTACTCCTCTTACTGGGGTGATGGAACCCTACTTGGAGCCTGCTGAGGATCGTGATGTGATTGACTGCCAGCTTAATGCTTTCCGCAAGTGTAACACTTCGTATGCATCCGGTTTGTTAACATGTCATCGTATTAAGCCACGCTTAATTAAAAATGCGGAATATCTTTTTCTTTCCAATTATGACGTCATTATCATTACCAAGTTGAATTACTTAATTTATTTTCAAAACATTTCCTGTATGTAGATTGCAAAAGACAGCTAACTGAAATACCTCATAAAATAGAATAACTGTGTGTATCTAAATCACGAAACTACAACACGTAGCCTAGACCATATTCCTGATACATTACTACAACTCAAAACTAAGTAAGACATAGTCAATCAATGTGGCATGGACAATCCTCATGCTCACCAAATAAGGCAACATAGCCCAACAAAGTCACAGCTCAATAGTAACAACATAATCATAAAATGAAGCTAATAACATAATAGCAACAGACATAATCAAGCATCCAAGCATAATCAGCATAAGCAGGCAAGCGTCAATCAACTAAGCTCCGACCTCTTGCTGCAGGAGGTCTCAACCCCAGCATTACCTGAACCTGAAATGTGTGCCCCAAACGTGGGGTGAGATCTCTAAAAAGAAATCTCAGTAAGACAAGGGGTCCTCAAGGACTCTCCCGCCCCAATCTCACTTACAAGTATAATATAAGTTTAAAACATTAATTTTCAATGCATGTTCATGTTAAGGCATTTATATCATGACATTATCATCTCTTGCTCAACGAGCCAAGTACTACGACTTATTAAGCATGTGATGTATGCAAGTGCGGTTTGACTGGCCAGGGAACAGGATAGGGCTTATACACGTCTGTTACCTACCCACATGAGGGAGGCTGCCTCATGCCTTGCACACCAGGGTGGCTTCCTGATCATACAAGTACTAACATCACATTCATACATTACATCAACAGCTATAGTGCCTTGCCCACCAGGGTAGCTGCCTGATCGTACAAATACTAACATCACATTCATACATTACATCAACAACTATATCAACATGTCTCAGACATATATCAATGCATATATCATTTTCATAAAAGCATACTATGCATATAAACCACCCTCCCATGGAGGTCGGTGGAACAAACAACAGACTAATCCGAGGACACGAAAGCTTACCTTGCAAGCTAACTATCCAAGCCAAGAGTCCAACTAGCTCAAAGTCCACACACAGCACAATCACAATCTGTTTTGGACCGATAAATATATCAATATTCAAACACAACAAGCATACGATGTAAAGACAACGACTTTCCTTTATGTTTCATATCTTTAGGCTCTTCACAAAGCTATAAGCCCTTAATCACTTGATTCTGACTTAGATTAATTAATACAGAAGTCCTCATTGACCAATCATGGGTTCACAAACCCAAAATATCATTCTGTATGAACAGTACCATCACTGTCCTCGCAAACCTAGAATATCCGGATATTCGTCGAGGACATATCTGGATATCAATATCCAAATATCTGTCTGGCAATATCCGGATATTCAGAACCCCATATCTGGATATCAATATCCGGATATTTCTAACCCAATATCCGGATATTTCGCGGCAGAACTCAGATTCTGCATTTCGCGAGATATCAATCCAAAGGTGGTTCATTTCACGATTCCAGAGTCTTAAACATGCATTTTAATGTGTGTTCAAGCTTATCCATCCACAAGTTACTAACTTTAATTCATTACATGCATCAAGGTTCCACTTTTAACCATTAAAAATCATGATCAAGGTAGGTGACACTTACCCAAAGCTCAAAACAGGGAAATGAATGCTCTTGGAGCTCACCAAACAGCTTCAAAGGTTATGACTTTGAAGGTGCACGAAAATGACACACCACAATGGTTCTTTCTTCACAAAGGTTGCTCCTTGGAGCTTCCCAAACCAAGGAAAAGACTCCCAACCCACACAACTCAGAAACAGCCCCTTCCCCACATCCACACAGCACCCTCAAATCAGAAGATGACACCTTTCACCCTCACCAATGCTCACACCCAAGTGTTTACTTGTTTAGAGGTGAAGAAATCAAAGAAAGGAGGTGGCTTGGAGGTTTTCTCATGCAAAGGTGACCAAGGGAGAGGGGTGGCAGCAGCCAATGTTCTCAGAAATTTCACGTAGGCACCAAAGAATGGCCTAAAAATCTGTGCCAAGGCATTATATAGGCCATTTAAGATTTAAACGCACTGTATTAACGCTAATAGCCACGCTTAGCATTTTAATCTCAAACTTAGGAATCTGAACCTACTCATTTTTCTAAGATTTGTCATATTTTTATATTATTTTTCGCAGCACCTTTCCGGTACGCGCTTTTTCATAGCCAGTATCAGTTCTGGTACCAGTTCTCATTATTTTAACTTGAAACTTGTTTTACAAGTCCTATATATTATTCTAGTAATATTCCCACACTTATTATAATTTTTCGGGATACTTCACCGGTACACATTTATACCGGGTAGCAGAACCGGTATCTGCACTTTTCGTCAGAAAAGCGACTTTAAGTATAATTACTCACTTACCAATATTATTTAAGCCTCATAATAATTATTAGGGTCAATTATAGAATTATTTGTTAATTCTCACATTTATTTAATTAATTTTCTTATTTAACGGTGCGGGTTCTTACAGCAAGCATAAGCCACCTTCCTTTGATGGGTCTTATGATCCTATTGCTGCTGCAAGATGGCTTCAGGCGCTGGATAAGATCTTCCGGGTTATGCAATGTAATGACCCGCAGAAGCTGTTGTTTGCGACCTACATGCTGGAGGGCGATGCCCATGAGTGGTGGATGAACACCTCTCACGCTTTTGAGATGCAGGGTTATGTTATGACATGGCCATTCTTCGAGGATTGCTTTTTGGGTCGGTACTTCCCTTATGATGCGCAGGCGAGGAAGAAGGGGGAGTTTGACAGGTTGGTGCAGGGCTCGTTGTCGGTTTACGAGTATCTGGCAAAGTTTAATGAGCTGGTGAAATTTGCACACTTTCGGATGGCTATGCCTACTCTGACCTTTTTGGCTACTAAGTTCCGTAGGGGACTTAGCGAGGAGATAGTTGTTCCCCTTGCTGGAGAAGCTTCGAGAGATTTTGGGACACTGATGCAGCGGTGTCGGGACATTGAGGATGTCTGTATTACGAGTAAGGCCAAGAGGGCCACGATTGCTGAGACGAAGGGAACAAGTAGTTTCACTTCCTGGAAAGACAGGAAGTTTGCTGGAAAGGGAAGCGGGAAACAGTTAACTGCTAGGAAGGCGCCTAGTCAGTTCAAGCGGACTTCTTCGCAGTAGGGAGGTTTTGCTAGGCCTTCTTCCACTCCTAGGTGTTCGGGGTGCGAAAAGGAGAATGCAGGATGTTGTGCTACGGGGCAGCTGATCTGTTTTTCACTGTGGCAAGGAGGGCCACTACTCCCGAGACTGTCCATCATCGACGGCGAGAGCGGCAGCGATTCAGGCAGTTCTGTTACAGATGGTTCCTTTGACTGCTGCAGCGGCACCCATTGTGCCACCTGCTACTGGACGTGTGTACACTTTGTCAGAGGTACTGTTTCCTTTGGTGGATCTTTTGTTGATGTATTGTTTGACTCCGAGGCTGCGCATTCCTTTATTGCAACCCCGATTGCAGTGGGGCTTAAGTTGCCCATGTTTGTGCTTTCTCCACCGTTGCGAGTGACCACCGCCATCGGAGAAAAGTGTGATTCTACCACTGTACATCGAGATGTCGTGTTTCAGTGGGATGGCCGTGAGTACTCGGTAGATCTGATTGGATTGCCCTTGGCTAATCTGGAAATCATTCTGGGCATATCTTTTTCTTTTTCAATTATGACATCATTATCATTACCAACTTGCTTACTTAATCAATTAAATAAAATCATCCCTGTATGTAAATTGCAAAAGACAGCTAACTGAAATACCTCATTAATTAAAATAACAGGTATAAGTCTCTAGTCACGGAACTACAACACGTAGACCGGACCATCTACTAAGTTATACAACTCGACTTAAGGTACTAACATAAAGTGGCATGGAAAAACCCTATGCTCACCCAAATAAGGCACAAGCCCAACAGAAGTCTCAACATCGACAGCATAATAAAAGCAACTAAAAACATAATATCAGCAGAATATCCAGCATCCAACATGTCAGCATAACATACAACAATATCATCAACTAAGCTCTGGCCTCCTGCTGCCAGAGGCATCAGCCCCTATACTACCTGAACCTGAAATAAGCGCCCCAAACGTGGGGTGAGATCTCTAAACAAGAAATCTCAGTAAGACAAGGGGTCCTCAAGGATCTTCCACCCCAAGCTCACTTACATGTGCAATATAAGTTCCAAAACAGTTTAACAATATCATTTCCAAAATAGTGCAATGCAGCAGATAATCATGTCATGTGTTTCAATACAATAATCTATTGGCCAGAGAAATATAGGAATACGTCTATTATCCACACAGTACGCGCTCTGCCGTACCTACCCTTAGGATACCATCCCATCGAGTGAACACCACATACATATCATAAGCCATTGCACATATCAGCTCAAAAGCATTTCAAATATATCATAGCATGTAACACAATATGCATATAAACCATTCCCCCATGGGGTATGGTGGAACCACAACACGGCTAAACCAAGGACACGAAAGCTTACCTTGCAAGCTAACAATCCAAGCCAAGAGTCCACAGCTCAAAGTCCAAACACAGAAGAATCACAATCTGTTATAGACCAATAATATATTAACAATCATACTCTACAAGCATACAACATAAAGACAATGCCTTTCCTTAGGTTTTACGTCTTATGGCTTCACACAAGCCACAAGCCCTTAATCACTTGATTCTGACTTAGTTCAATTATTACAGAAGTTCAACTTCCTCAAACTAGGGTCCACAAACCCTCAATAGCCTATTGTATGAACAGTGCAGCTACTGTTCTTCGAAATCCCAGAATATCCGGATATTTGTCGGGGGCATATCCGGATATCAATATCCGAATATCACTGAACTACATATCCAGATATCAATATCCGGATATCACAGAACACATATCCGGATATCCATATCCGGATATTTCGCGACAGAATGCAGTTCTTCATTTTCGCGAAGATATCATCCAAAGGTTCCTCTTTTACCAATTACAGAAGCCTAAACATGCATTTCTAGGAGTGTTTGACATTACCCAACGTTAAGTTGTCAACTTTAACTCATTACATGCATCAAGGTTCCATTTTTAAGCATTAAACTCATGATCAAAGGGTGGTAACACTTACCAAGCTTCAAACTCAGAAAAGAAGGCTCTTGGAGCTCACCAAGCAGCTCCAAATACTCAGGCTAAGATGGTGTACAAAAATGGCACACAAGATGAGTTCTTTCTTCACAAAGGTCACACTTTGAAGTTCAAAATGCCATCACCAAGGTTCCCACAACCCAACTCCCAAACTCAGCCCTCAAAACTGACTCACACAGTGGCAAGGACTCAGAATATGCACCCTCACCCCTTCACAATGATAGCTCTCAAGTGTAAACAAGCTCAAAGGTGAAGAACTCAAGCAAATGTGACAACTTGACCAAGAAAATGGTGAAGGGAGACAATAGAACCAAGCACCAGCTGACCAGCCCCTCAAGAGTCACGTAGGATAGTGTATGGCCTAGGGTTTAGTGCCAAACTAATGTATATATAGCCACTTAACAATTAAACACACAGTATTAACGTTAATTGCTACACTTAGCATTTTAATCCAAAATTCAGGATTCTGAACCTACTTAATTTTACAAGAATTATCATATTTTTCTTATATTTTGCGCAGCACCTTTTCGGTACGCGCTTTTCCCATAGCCAGTATCAGTTCTGGCACCAGTTCTCATTATTATTATTATTATTATTTTTTGATAACAAGTTCTCATTATTTTAACTTGAAACTCGTTTTACAAGTTCTATACATTATTCTAGTAATATTCATGCACTTATTATAATTTTCGAGGATACTTTATCGGTACGCATTTATACCGACTAGCAGAACCGGTATCTGCACTTTTCGTCAGAAAAGCGACTTTCAACATTATAACCACTTTCTATATTTATTTAAGCCTCATAATAATTATTAGGGTCAATTATGAAATTATTTTCTAATTTCACATAATTAATTTATTAACTTCCTTAGTTAACGGTGCAGGTTCTTACACTTGAGTTGCCTATGTTTGTGCTTTCTCCACCGTTGCGGGTGACCACCGCCATCGGAGAAAAGTGTGATTTTACCACTGTACATCGAGATGTCGTGTTTCAGTGGGATGGCCGTGACTACTCGGTAGATCTGATTGGATTGCCCATGGCTAATCTGGAAATCATTCTGGGCATGGATTGGTTGTCCAGAAGCTGTGTGATTATTGACTATTGTGCCTAGCGAGTGATGGTGTATTTGTGTGACTCCACAGCCAGTTTCTCGCCGTATATTTCATTGCTGCAGGCTAGGAGAGCCGCGTGAGCAGGGAATTTGGTGATGTCATGTTGGGAGGTTTGTTGAGTGGGACACAGGAGGATATCACTGGCATTCTTGTGGTGGAGAAATTCCTCGAGATGTTTTTTGAGGAGATTCCTGAGTTTCTGCAGCAGCGGGAGATAGAGTTCTCCATTGATTTGTTGTCTGGTGTGGGGCCTATTTCTCTAGCTCCATACCGGATGTCGCCATCGGAGTTGCGGAGCTGAAGAAGCTCATTGAAGATCTTTCGGCAAAAGACTTCATTCAACCGAGCGTGTCTTCATGGGGAGGACCGGTCAATTTCATTGTAAGGTATGATGCCTTACGCCATTACTTAATCATGATGGTGCCTTGTTTGAGAATGTGAATTTCTCTTCAGGGATTTTAAGTGTGCAACACTTGAACTTTGTGGCAAGGCCACGCGCGATCTTGTATATGCGAGTCTTGTGCAGGTACAAGTAGTTTGTGGGTTGAATGGTCTCCATGACTCTAGGTTCTTATGTTGATTATTGATATACTTCATAAGTAGTTGGCATGTTAACACCTGGAGTAGTGTAATGCATGAAATAAGTACGATAAATTGTGGTAATGTGTCAAAGTTATTTCACCTTTAATTGAATCTCGATTTTGCAAATACCATAGAGATTGAGGTATATCGTTGCATTGATTTTTGATTTATTATGTTATTGAAATTGAAAATTTTGCAGGTGTACGTGAACTAAGGTACATTACTATGTGAATGAACATGTTAACTAACATGTATTGGTAGAATGGAACATGATTATGATTTCGTACTGGGGAAGGAATATGAATTCAATTTGAAAATAATGATTTGTAAAATTGTAAGTCTAGTCGATGTTAGAGTCATGGAATAGGACCAAACTCACTTAAGTTTTGTGTGGTTTTGGAGTATCTGGGGTCAGGTCACCTCTATTGAGAAAGTGACTGGTGATCCCAGAGAATCGAATGACGTTTTTGATGTCGTTGTGAAGTTTTGTGTTTTGACGGTGACTTCCTTGTTTGGGGGGTACACTTTTCGAGATGGAGACTGTGAGGGTCGAGATCAAGCGTATGGAAAGATCCAAGAGGCGCAAGTGCAGAGAGAGAACCTGGACTTGGTGAAGAACCAAGACGGTGTGTCGTGGAATGAAAAAAGACATTGTTGTTTTCGTGTCCAAATGTTTGAATTGTCAGAAGGTGAAGATAAAACACCAGATACCGGTTCTGCTACTCGGTATAAATGCGTACCGATGAAGTATCCCGAAAAATTATAATAAGTGCATGAATATTCCTAGAATCATATATAGGACTGCGATTTCATGTTTCAAGTTAAAATAATGAGAACTGGTGCCAGAACTGATACTGGCTATGGAAAAGCGCGTACCAGAAAGGTGCTGCGAAAAATAAAATAAAAATATGATAAATCTTAGAAAAATGAGTAGGTTCAGAATCCTAAGTTTGGGATTAATATGCTAAGCGTATCTATTAGTGCTAATATTATGTGTTAAAGACTTAAAACACTATATATATACTCATTTTGCACACAACCCTAGGCCATAATCAACCCTTATACGTGGGTGCCGAGTGTGTGTGCTGCTGCCTTCTTCTTCAACTTGTCCTAGGCTTGCTTCCTCCATTTTTCAGCAAAGAAACCACCTTTCTTCCATTCTCTTCACCAAAATACCTTGTGTGAGTGAGAGGGATCATAGGGAATGAGTGGGAGGCCTCTCTTCTGAGTTTGAGGTTCGATTTTCTAGAGTCTTGGAGCTGACTTAGTTGTGGGGGTTGAGGGAGCCATTGTCATGTCATTGTGTGCTTCAAGGTGTGACCTTTGAAGAGAAAGAACCCTCCTTGGTGTGTCATTTTCGTTCTCAATGCAAGTCAGACTTGAGGAGCTGTTGTGAGAGCTTCAAGAGCACCTCTCTTCTCTGTTTTGAAGCTTGGGTAACCTCCATCACCTTTTATCATGAGTTTTAACGGTTACAAGTGGAGTATTGTTATGTTTAATGAGTTAAACAAGTAACCAATCAATACATGAACTTAAAAGAGAGTAAAAATGCATGCTTTAACGTTTAGAAGTGTTAAAAATGGAACCTTGGAAGTGATATCTCGCGAAATGCAGAAGCTGCATTCTGTCACGAAATATCCGAATATTGATATCCCGATATTGATATCCGGATATGGGCTCTGTGATATCCGGATATGGATATCTGGATAGTGATATCCAGATATGCCCCCGACATATATCCGGATATTCTGAATTTTCGAGAACAGTAGTGGTACTGTTCTTACATAATGGTATTTTGGGTTTGTGGACCCATGATTGGCTTATGTTGACTTCTGTAGTAATTAATCTTAGTCAGAATCTAAGTGATTAAGGGCTTGTGGCTTTGTGAGAAGCCTTAAGACATGAACCGTTAAGGAAAAGCGTTGTCTGTGTCGTATGCTTGTATGTTTGAATATTGATATGATTGCTTGTCCCAAACAGATTGTGATTCTGCTGTGTTTGAACTTTGAGCTTGTGTGTGGACTCTTGGTTTGGATAGCTAGCTTGCAAGGTAAGCTTTCGTGTCCTCGGTTAAGCCATTGTTGGTCCCACCATACCCCATGGGGGAATGGTTTATATGCATGATGTGTTTTCATGCTTTGATGATTGGAATGCTTTTGAACTGTTAAGTATAAGGGCCTTATAATATGCATGTGTTGTTCCATCTAGACGGAAAACCTGAGTATGTGGCGTCATATGTAAGAACCCGCACCGTTAATTAAGGAAATTAATTAAATAATTGTGAGAATTAGGAAATAATTCCATAATTGACTCCAATAATTACGAGAAGGCTTTAATAAATATAGAAAGTGATTAATTATGTTGAAAGTCATTTTTCTGACGAAAAGTGCAGATACTGGTTTTGCTACTCGCTATAAATGCTTACTGACGAAGTATCCCGAAAAATTATAATAAGTGCATGAATATTCTTAGAATAATATTTAGGACTTGTAAAACAAGTTTCAAGTTAAAATAATGAGAACTGGTGCCAGAACTGATACTGGCTATGGAAAAGCGCGTACCGGAAAGGTGCTGCGAAAAATAAAATAAAAATATGACAAATCTTAGAAAATTGAGCAGGTTCAGATTCCAAAGTTTGGGATTAAATTGCTAAGCGTAGCAATTAGCGCTAATACAATGCGTTTATGTTTAAACCGACTATAAATACAACTTTGGCACATAACCTTAAGCCATAATCTGAGTTCTACGTGAGTTTTTGGAGCTGTGATCAGCCTCCTCTCCGTTCATGCTCTCCTCTCTTTGGAAAACCACCAAGTTGTCACCTTTCACTTGATTTCTTCCTCTTTTACCTTGTAAACACTAGAGTGAGTGCCTTGTGAGGTTGAAGTTCAGCTTTTGCTGAGTTGAGGGTGCTGCTTGGGAATGTTTTGTGGGATGACTCCTTTGTTTGTGGGGAAGGAGCCTTTGTCCCTTGCTTGGGTGGCTTCAAGAAGCAATCTTTGGGAAGAAAGGACCTTGCTTTGCTATCATTTTCGTTCTCCTTGCAAGTCTGACTTTAGGAGCTGTTGTGAGAGCTCTAAGAGCATCTCTTGCTCCTGCTTTGGAGCCTTGGGTATGTTCTCTAACTTGATCATGAGTTTTAATAGGTTAAAGCTTGAGTCTTGGCATGTAATATGTTAAAATAAAGTAACCAACACGTATATGAACCTGTATATGCCTAAAAATGGATTCTTGGACGTATAATAATGGTAAAATTTGGACCCTTGGGTGATATCTTCGTGAAAATGCAAAACTGCATTCTGTCGCGAAATATCTAGATATGATATCCGGATATTATGGGTTTTCGAGAACAGTAACGGTACTGTTTATACAGAACTGAGTTATGGGTTTGTGGACCCTAGATTGTGGAAGTTGAACTTCTGTAATGATTAAGTTAAGTCATAATCAAGGGATTAAGGGCTTGTGGCTTTGTGAGAAGCCTTAAGACTTGGAACGCAAAGGAAAGGCGTTGTCTTTATATCGTATGCTTGTAGAGTATAAATATTGATGTTGTTATTGGTCCTAACAGATTGTGATTGTGCTGTGTGAGGACCTTGAGCTTGTGTGGACTCTTGGCTTGGATAACTAGCTTGCAAGGTAAGCTTTCGTGTCCTTGGTTTAGCCAATGTTTGTTCCACCATGTCCCATGGGGGGATGGTTATATGCATAATGTGTTTTCATGTATTGATTTGCTGAAATGCTATTGAACTGTTAAGTGCAAATGCTATATGATATGTATGTGGTGTTCCGCCTAGACAGGAAGCCATGAGGTGGTCTTGTGGGTGGGTACAGCATGGGCGTGTACTGTGTGGGTAATAGACGTATTCCTGCACTTCTCTGATCAGTAGAATAGTTATAACACAAATGACATGAATATCTGCTGCATTGCACTGATTTAGAACTTATATTGCACATGTAAGTGAGCTTGAGGTGGAAGATCCTTGAGGACCCCTTGTCTTACTGAGATTTCTATTTAGAGATCTCACCCTACGTTTGGGGCACTATTTCAGGTTCAGGTAATGCGGGGGTTGATACCTCTAGCGGCTGGAGGCCGGAGCTTAGCTGATTGCATGCTATTATGATGATTTTGCTGGATGCTGACATTGCTTTATATTTGCTGTCACGCTATTTGATTTGAGACTGCTGTTGGGCGTTGTTGCCTTATTTGGTGAGCATGGGGATTGTCCATGCCACATTGACTTGCCTTTATGTTTTAGTTGTTTCAAGTTGTAATTAATAATGTATCAGGATATTGTACGGATTACGTGTTGTAGTTCCGTGACTTAGATACTCACATCTATGTTATGAGGTATTTTAGTTAGTTTTGGATTGCAATCACATACAGGCGATATTTTGTGATTGAACTATAATAATCAACTTGACTAAGTATAATGACGTCATAATTGAAAGTAAAAAGTCATTCCACATTTTTATATTAAGCGTGTCTTAATACGATGACATGTTAACAAACCGGGTTAACACGGGGTGTTACATCATACAATATGGTGACTCTGTGGGTGCGTGCAAGTGGCGTCTTGCACTGATTGTAGGAAATAGACGTATATCTTGCATTTCTCTGGCCATTAGAATATCTCGACACACATGACATGGTTATCTGTTGCATTACACTGACTTTGGAACTTATATCATATATCTGCTTTTGAACTTATATTGCACATGTAAGTGAGCTTGGGGTGGAAGATCCTTGAGGACCCCTTGTCTTACTGAGATTTCTGTTTAGAGATCTCACCCCACGTTTGGGGCACATATTTCAGATTCAGGTAATGCAGGGGTTGAGACCTCTAGCGGCAGGAGGCCGGAGCTTAGCTGATTTATATGCAGTATGCTGATTATGTTGGATGCTGGATTATGTCTGTTGCTATTTTGCTGTTAGCTTTATGATTATGATACTGTTGTTGAGACTATGTTGGGCTTGTTGCCTTATTTGGTGAGCATGAGGATTGTCCATGCCACATTGATTGACTATGTCTTAGTTTAGATTCGAGTTGTAATAATGTATCAAGATGTTGTCCGGACTACGGGTTGTAGTTCTGTGACTTAGATACTCACTTAATTATATATGATATTATTCAGTGTAGATAGCTGTCCGTTTTGCAATTACATACATGCAATGTTTTGGAAATGAATTAAGTAATTCAACTTGGTAATGATAATGACGTCATAATTGAAAAGAAAAAAATATTCCGCATTTTTAAATTAAGCGTGGCTTAATGCGATGACATGTTAACAAACCGGGTATACACGGGGTGTTACACTGATCATCTATATGATTATGATAATCTAACCAATTAAATTCAACCCAATGAATCATATATAAGTTAATTAATATATGTTAAACAGGATACCAAATAAATAAATAAAATATAAATGATAATCAACGGACAAAATCCAACTATGAATGATAATATTTTGTTTAACATGCATACCCATGACCTCAAAAGGGGAGCATATTCTCGGTGCTCAGGGACTGAGAATAAGTACTCATTCTCCTAAACAGAAAAAAAAAAATGAGGATATGAAAGTAAGAAATCATAAAAATAAAAATAAGGGTAATATAAATATATTATTTTTATCATATTTAGTAAAAGATGTATCGAGTGCTCAATATATCTTTAATGGGAAAGGATTTGTTTACTAATTTTTTTTTACAAATTTTTGCAAATTACTATGTACTCCTGAGAGAACGTAGTGTAACCTAGTGTTTTCCCGGGAATACGTAATGCAGTTTGTAAATAAAAAATTTGTAAATATATCCCTCCCATCTTTAATATCAAAAATATTTCCTCAAAAGGATGCCGAGTGGCTTAATTTTTTTCTATATTTTTTCAGTACTTCTATAACACACACACACATATATATATATATATATATATATATATATATATATATATATATATATATATTAGTTAAAAATAAAGATAAGTGACACTGATATGATATTATAACAATGAACCGATCAATTAAATCAATTTTTTTTTTAATTTTAGTGGATGATGAACTAAATATTCGGTATTAAAGGATACTTCTCGTTTTAATTGTTTTTTCTTAATGTGAGATTGACTGAAAAAGGATTGTTACCGAACCATTTTTTTTTAATTTTATAATAAATTAGTCAAATGTATTAAATCTTGAATTTATTTGTTAGCATATTTATTTTTTTCCAATCTTATAATTAATTTTAACTTGGCGAATGAATTTTTTTGTCTCTTTTTAATATGATATTAGTCATTTATTGGTAGATTAATTATCAAAATTTGGACGACAAAAGTTGTAAAATAAATAAAAGAAAATAATTATTAAAATTTTTATCGTTAATCTGTTAATAAATAATAAAAAATTTCAATATGAAATTATCATATTTAAAAAAAACTTAAGAGAATACATTCTCATTTCGTGTAAATTTATTCATCAATAATTTTCAGACAAGTAGTAAAGTTATAAATTATTGATTAATTTAAAGTGTAAATTATAATTTTTAATTTGAAACTAGAATTTCTTTTTAGATTTATAAATTTCATAATATTTTAAAAATAATAATAATAAAAACAAATAATTTTTACCTGGCGAATGGATGATTTTTTATATCTCTTTCTAATATGATGATCAAATATCAGTTATTGACAGATTAACAGATTAACGAAAATTTTAATAAATAATATAATAATAATAAAAGGAACAAGGCATCAAAGTCTGGCAAAAGCGAGTTTATTCCAGTGTTTTAAAACCCATTTCATCTCTCGGGCTGATCCGGATCAATTCTGACCTCTCTCCTCTGAGGATTGGAGTCATATGTTGGATCCTATATGCGCATCGATCCCTCCAACCCCAAAAATTCAGTCGGATTTCAGTGTCTCCCGGGTCAGAGGGGTCAAAGGGAATCACTACATGTGTCTTTTTTAAAAGAAAATTTCATGAAACAACGTCTTTTTATTAAAAAAAATAAAATAAAAATACTTGCAAATCTAGATCTAATCGTTCTCTTCTCTCAAGTGACCTAGACTTGTGGTATCTTGATAATTTGGTATCATTAGAATATGAGTTTTGTACTTTGGTATCTTGATACTTTAATTAGGTGGTGTAATATTGACTTATGGTTGTAATTGGTGAATTATGTTAAGTATATTTTGAATCTTTGATGATTAATGGTGATTTGTTTTTTAATTAATATATATATATATATATATATATATATATATATATATATATATATAATATATAAAATCGGGTCTGCGTAGTGACTCCGTGATCCCTCGGTTGAACCCGTGACTCTGTGACCCTGACCTCAGCTGGGTCGATGACTGGACCGGATTTTTAAACACTGATTTATTCTTTATATATATATATATATATATATATATATATATATATATATATATATATATATATTTGGATAAGATGTTCCCTGTGTAGATACTCAACCAGAGTCAAGTTCAAAGAATTATACAGCATTGTTATGGATATGAATATCATATCCCAACTACCCAAGGATCCCTTAAAGGATAACTACCCAATTATCCTAACAATATAAAACAGTAAGGCTGCTAAGGATAGAGTCCCTATCCCAACAGAAAGGAAGTTAAATCCTACTACAACTGGGAGATCTACACAAGCCCAAGAGGTAACCCTTATAAATAAGAGGTTAAAGACCCCAGGTATACACTTTGAACCTATTTACTAATACTGCCCACACTGTGCACACACCCACCCCTTGGCTACAAGCCTATTACTTGTGCGCAGTGATTGGGACCTCGGCAATAAGCCTAGTATACACTCAGTATACACTATCTCTGAGCGCATACCTTACGGTATAGCAATACGGTCCATCCGGGACCTAACATTGGCGCCGTCTGTGGGAACTCGATAAATTTCGACTCCCATTCCACGATGACGAACACACGTTCGATGTCTAGTACCTCCCAAATACCGCCGCGTCAACCACAGTCTTAGCCTTATGGCATGCCTCAACACCAACCTGCATCGGAACAACCCCAATTGGAAGCAAACCCGGTGCTGGTTGAGGTACAGGTCGGCGAGGTCGGAACACAAGGACCGACTCCCAGACCCCAGCCGAATGCAACAATTGCTGCAGTTCGTCCGCCTCCACATAGTGAGCCACTAAACGTGACAAACATGGCCATGGGAGCAATCCTTCAAAGGTTGCAAGAGATGGAAAACAGATTCCTGACCCAGCAGCGTATGGATGCCCAAAGGATGGCAACATTGGAGGCCGAACTGAGGACCTTGAACGCGGAAGGCCAGACTAGGGGAGCCGGAGGGGTCGTAAACAACCGACCTCAGCAGCAACATTCCGAAGGCGTACATCAGAACGCCGAAGGCGCCCAGCATCAGAATGCTGCAGACCTCCAGCTTCAAAACGTTGGAGATCGACCTAGAAGGCCCGTCAATGCTGGCGATGGAGGACCGCGACAACAGAACGCGGCTACACTTGAAGGACACGGGCAGAATGGGCAGAACCTTAACCTCGGTAACAACCAGAATGGTGGTGGGCCGAACGACAACCAGGACGAAAATTATCTGGAGGATGAAGAGGCTAATGATAGCCCATTCACTGAGAGGCTCATGAACTTGGCCATACCGCCGAGATTCAAGAGCACCAGGATACCTCCATACGATGGAAGTCAGGACCCAGAAGCCCATTTAGAGGCTTTTAAAACCGAGATGTTATTCAACGGGATCACTAGACCTATTAAGGCCAGGATCTTTGCGACAACGCTGACTGGTCAAGCGATGACCTGGATAACCAGGCTCCCTAGGAACTCAATCGACTCGTTTGAGGACCCAGCTCGGACTTTCCGACTTAACTTTGCAACAAGCAAGGTGCATCCGATGCCAGCCTGTGCTTTAGGAAGAATCCGGCAGAAGGAGAACGAATCGCTGAGGAAGTACCTCGACTGATTCAAGGATGCCGCCCTCAAGGTACGAGGGTTAACTGAAGCAGTGCACCTCCACTTAATCATCTCGGGATTGGATGGCGATTCCCCATTGGCGAGATCCATCTATAAGAACCCGGTGAACGATCTGGAGGAGTTCAGGAGAAGGTCGGACAAATAGATTGACGTAGAGGACATGCAAAAGGTTTATGTCGAATCACGAGGACGAAGCCCTACACGTCGGAGCCCGAGTAGGAAAAACAACAAAGACCGGGACCAGAAGGGATCCAAAAAAGCAAATGACACTCGTGATAAAAGGTCGGAAGACCGATCACCAAGGAGGAGGTATGACGATTATACACCGCTGAACGTGTCCAGATCCAAGATATGGAAAGAGGTAGCACAGACCGAAATGCGCAATGTCGAGAGACCTCGACCCCTCAAAGCCAAGTTCGGATTAGATAGAAGCAAATACTGCGCATTCCACGACCAAAACGGTCACTTTACGGATGATTGCTGGGACCTCCGAGATGCAATTGAAAAGCATGTCAGGGAGGGAAAATTAAAGCAGTATATCATCCGAACACAGGGCAAGAAAAGTAATAAGCGCAAGCAAAGAAGCCGAAGCCGAAGTCGAAGCCCAAAGAGAGACGATCGAAAGGACCAAAGACAAGACCGACCTTCCAAAGGCAAAGAGGTCGATGAAAAGGACGAGGCTTTTCCTGAAGCCGAATTCGAATGCAACGTGATAAGTAGAGCTCTAGGTGGGGGAGGAGACTCGGCTAACGCCAGAAGAAGGTACCTAAAAGAGGTCATGTCGGTAAGAGACAGGCCGACATTCAAAGAAAAGGACAGCAAACCGGCTCCCCCGAGACTGTTCTTCACTCAGGAGGAACTAGCAATGGTTGTACCCGGACACACCGACGGATTGGTGATCACCGGAGTGCTAGTCAATTGCCGAGTGAAGAGAATCTTTATCGACCACGGAAGTTCAGCCGACATAATTCTCTGGGACGCTTTCCAGAGGATGAACCTCGACGAGAAGGACTTAAAACCATGTGTCACTGAGCTGGTCGGGTTCAATGGAGCGACGTCCCCTCCAAAAGGGTACATCGACCTAAAGTTGACCTTGTGCACGAAGGACTCGTTCCGATCTGGAAGGGTTCGTTTCGTTGTGGTGGACACCTCGTCTTCCTATAACGTAATCATTGGTCGGCCCACAATCCATGAATGAGATATGTTGATCTCCGCGAAACATCAAGCATTGAAAATGCCTGGGATGAACAACGAGATCGTCACTATAAGAGGTGATCAAGAAGAATCAAGAAAGTGCTACTACGAGACTCTACGAGTCCACCATGGAGGCCCATCATCTCCAACTCGGCTTAAAGAAGGAGGAACCAAGGACCAATCACTGAAGACATGCGGAAGAGAGGTCAACTTGGTTGAACTCAACGTAAGAGAGGAGCTCTTGGCACCTCGTCCAGAACCCCAAGGAGAGTTGGAGGATGCCGATATTGCGGAAAACGGCAAAAGACACACCAAGGTGGGAAAAGACCTAAAAACCGACTTCAAAGAGGAGCTGGTCTCTTTGTTAAAGGAAAACCGCGATATATTTGCTTGGAAAGCTTCAGAAATCCCTAGAATTGACCCAACCTTCTGCTGCCACAAGCTCTCCATGTACCCCGTTCACGGCCAGTATCCCAAAAGAAGAGGAAGATAGGGTCTGACTGACGTCATGCCTTGAATGAGCACGTCGACGAGCTGCTAGCAGCCGGATTCGTTAGGGAAATACAGTATACCACTTGGCTGTCTAACGTAGTGATGGTAAAAAAACCAAGCGGGAAATGGAGGATATGCGTGGACTACACCGACCTCAATAAGGTCTGCCCAAAAGACTCATACCCCATATCGAGCATTGACCAGCTAGTTGACAATTCGTCAGGATTTCAGCTACTATCGTTTATGGATGCGTATTCGGGGTACAACCAAATTCCACTACACCCCGACGACCACGAAAAAACCGCCTTCATCACTAAGAAGGGCAATTTTTGTTACAAAGTCATGCCTTTTGGCCTAAAAAATGCAGGGGCGACATATCAACGGATGATGAATCGCGTTTTTCAAGGGCAGATTGGAAGAAACCTAGAGGTATACATCGACGACATGATCGTCAAGTCGTTGCAAATATCAGGGCATATAAATGACCTCAGGGAAACTTTTGAGCAGTAAAGAGCTCACAGGATCAGGCTGAACCCAGCGAAATGCGCTTTTGGGGTACCAGCTGGAAAGTTCCTGGGCTTCATGCTTACCAACCGAGGTATAGAAGCGAACCCCGACAAGTGCAGGGCCGTGCTTGAAATGAAGCAGCCCGAAAGCAAGAAAGAAATTCAGCAGCTCACAGGATGTCTTGCGGCCCTGACCAGATTCTTGCCTAGATCGGCTAAAAAGGCTTTGCCTTTCTTAAAGCTCCTAAAAAAGGAAGCCGAATTCGGTTGGGGAGAGTAATGCAAAAACACATTCGAAAATATTAAGAACTGCCTGGCCACTCATCCTGTACTGTCCAAACCAGAGCCCGGAGAAATGCTGATCTTGTACTTATCAGTTGGGGAAGAGGCCGTCAGTGCCGCCCTGGTACGGGAGACTGACAAATCACAGCAGCCAATCTACTTTGTAGGTCGAACCTTGCAAGGTCCTGAGCTTCGTTATCAGAAGCTCGAGAAAGTCGCATTCGCACTGCTTACCACGGCAAGGAGGCTCCGACCTTACTTCCAGAGTCACCGAGTTATTGTGCGAACGAATCAGCCCATCAGGAAAGTCCTCCACAAGCCGGACCTCGCTGGCAGAATGATAAACTGGGCAATCGAACTCTCTGAGTTCGACATTGCGTATGAGCCCAGACAGGCGATAAAGTCCCAAGCGCTGGCCGACTTCATCTTGGAGCTAACCTCATCCAATGAAAAGGGAAAAGGGAACGAAGATCTCTAGACAATACACGTAGATGGATCGTCCAACTCCAAGGGGAGCGGAGCCGGGGTGATCATTGAGACCCCGGAAGGAGTGTCCATTGAGCATTCACTTCACCTGGTCTTCCTGTAACACCCCTTATATATCCGGTAATGTTATCATAATATCGTATTAAGTTGCGCTTAATTAAAAATGCGGAATTACTTTTTCTTTTCAATTATGATGCCATTAACAATACCAACTTACTTAATAATCAATTAATAAAACATCGCCTGTATGTAATTGCAATAAAACAGCTAACTGAAATACCACATAACATAGATAATAAAAGTGTGGCTCTAGTCACGGAACTACAACAATGCAGACCGGACCATCTAACAGTTTATACAACTCCAAACTACAAGTATAACAGAAAGTGTCATGGACAATCCCCATGCTCACTCAAATAAGGCAACATGCCCAACATCAGTCTCAACAACAACATATCATAAATAGCGGAAAACATAAACAGCATCCAAATCCAGTCATGCTAACATATAAGCAGAAACAACATAATCAACTAAGCTCCGGCCTCCTGCCGCCTGAGGCATCAGTACTCATACTACCTGATCCTGAAATAAGCATTCCCCAAACGTGGGGTAAGATCTCTAATCTAGAAATCTCAGTAAGTCAGTGAGTCCTCAAGGATCTTCCCCCCCAAGCTCACTTACATGTGCAATATAAGTTCAAAAGCAGTTTATCATTTATCATTTCTAAAACAATGCAATGCAGCAGATAATCATGTCATGTGTGTCAATACTAATCTACTGGCCAGAGACAGTGCAGGTATACGTCTATCACCTACACACCGTGCAAGTACCACTTGCATTCACCCCGGTACACCATCTTGTATGGCGCTACATACTCAGGCTTCCCGTCAAGATGAAACAACACATGCATATTAAAAGCCATTACATGTAAAGTTCAATCGACATATCAAATATCCAAAAGCATGTACACAGCATGCATAAACCATACCCCCATGGGACATGGTGGAACCACAACATGGCTAAACCGAGGACACGAAAGCTTACCTTGCAAGCTAACTCCAAAAGCCAAGAGTCCACAGCTCAAAGTCCAAACACAGCAGATTCACAATCTGTTATGGACCAACAATACATCAACAACATGCACCACAAGCATACAATATTAAGACAACGCCTTTTCATTACGTTTTCAAGTCTTGAAGCTTCTAACAAAGCCACAAGCCCTTAATCCCATGATTCTGGCTTAATCCATTAAATACAGAAGTTCAACTTCATCAAACTAGGGTCCACAAACCCCCAATAGCCTACTGTACACACAGCACAACTGCTGTTCTGCGAAATCCCAGAATATCCGGATATCTCACTGTCCATATCCGGATATGCATATCCGGATATACAGATTCACATATCCGGATATCCAATATCCGGATATCCCAAAACCACGTATCCGGATATCCAATATCCGGATATCAGTTCGACAGATATCCGGATATCTCACGACAGAATGCAGTTTCTGCATTTTCGTGAAGATATCCTTCAAAGGTTCCCTTTTTACCGATTTTAAACACCTAATCATGCATTTCTAGATGTGTTAAGCCTCTCCCAACAACAAGTTATCATCTTTTAACCTTAACATGCATCAAGCTACCATTTTTAAGCATTAAACTCATGATTAAAGGTTGAAGATCATACCACAAGCTTAAACTCAGCAAGATTGACCCAAAGAGCTCACCAACAACCCTTCCAAGTACTGTTTCTACAGGTACACGAAAATGGACCAACAAGATGAGTCCTTTCCTCACCAAGGAAGCTACTTGGAGCTCAAAACCACCAAGAACAAGATGACTCCCCTCCAAACTCTCCAACTCAGAGCAAGAACCTCACAAACAACAACTCATAAACTCAGGAAGATGACTCTTTTCTGCTCACAAGACTCACACCCTCAAGCCCAAGTGTTTAGGAAGAGGTAACATGGAGGTAGAAGGTCACAAGGCTCACACAAGGGAAGAGAGCACCAACACAGAGTAAAACTGATCAGCCACCACAAGACACTCACGCATAGAGGCAGTTTTCTAGGGTTGTGTGCCCTTAAAAGGGTATTTATAGCCCAAGCCACTTAAACTCACAGTTTTAACTTTAATTGCTACGCTTAGCATTTTAATCCCAAACTTTGGATTCTGAAACTACATAATTTTCTAAGACTTATCATATTTTTCTTATAATTTTCTGAGCACTTTTCCAGTACGCGCTTTTCCAAGCCAGTACCGATTTCCAGCACCAGTTCTCACTATCTGGACTTGAAACTAGTTTTACAAGTCCTACATATTATTCTAGAAATTATCATGCACTTACATTAATTTTCCGGGATACTTTTTCGGCACGCATTTATACCGACTAGCAGAACCGGTATCTGCACTTTTCTTCCGAAAAGCGACTTTCAGCATTCTTAATCACTTATTACGATTATTAAGCCTCATAAATAATTATTAGGGTCAATTATGGAATCATTTCCTAATTTTGCATAATTAATTAATTAAATACCTTAATTAACGGTGCGGGTTCTTACACTTCCCGACTTCTAATAACCAAGCTGAATACGGGGCATTTATTGCCGGGATCATGCAAGCAAAAGAGCATGGGGCCAGAAAAATAAAAATTATGAGTGATTCGCAGCTGGTTACCTCACAAGTTGAGGGAAATATCAAGCCAAGGGTCCTCTCATGATGATGTACCTCCACCAGGTTAAGGAGCTGCTAGCCGAGTTTGACGAGGTGATAATCCAATACATACCTCGGAACGAGAATAATAGGGCTGACCTCTGATCCAAACTGGCCAGCTCAAAGGGCCCAGGAAATCATCGCACCGTGATACAACAAAGCATCTTGGAGCCGACGTGTGTGATAGTGATAACCGAGACTGAGGATTGGAGAAGGCCCATAGTGGCCTACCTGGAAAAAGGAATCCTGCCAGACGAAACGCAAGAGGCCAGAAAACTCGTGAGGAATTCAGCCTGTTTCACCATAATAGAGGGGCAACTCTACAAAAAGGGTTTCTACACACCCATGCTGAAGTGCCTAGGCAAGAATGAGGTTGAATACGTGCTGGCCGAGATTCATGAGGGCATAAACGGGCATCACATGGGAGGAAAAGCCCTGGCCAGAAAGGCACTTTTCCGGTACGCGCTTTTCCAAGCCAGTACCGGTTTCCAGCACCAGTTCTCATTATCTGGACTTGAAACTCGTTTTACAAGTCCTACATATTATTCTAGAAATTATCATGCACTTACATTAATTTTCCGGGATACTTTTTCGGCACGCATTTATACCGACTAGCAGAACCGGTATCTGCACTTTTCTTCCGAAAAGCGACTTTCAGCATTCTTAATCACTTATTACGATTATTAAGCCTCATAAATAATTATTAGGGTCAATTATGGAATCATTTCCTAATTTTGCATAATTAATTAATTAAATACCTTAATTAACGGTGCGGGTTCTTACATTCACCCCACCTTTTTAGGATTTTGACCTCAAAATCAGAAACATACCTGGTCGAAACTCGAGGTACTGCCGGAGAAGCTCGTCCTAATGCTCCCAAGTACACTCCTCAGGAGTCCTTCCGGTCCACTGCACCTTGACCATCGGAATGATCTTGCTCCTCAGCTGCTTCTCGCCACGATCGAGAATCTTTAGTGGACCTACGGGAGTCTTTAAGTTCTCCCGAACTTCCACATCATCCGGTTGCACCACGTGCGAAGGATCTGCTATGTACCTCCGAAGCTGAGACACGTGAAACACGTCGTGGATGTTGGCCAGGTTCGGAGGCAAGGCAAGCCGGTAGGCAACAGGTCCTACTCTCCCAAGAATCTGGTATGGCCCAATAAAGCGCGGGCTCAGCTTCCTCACTCCGAGTGCCCGTCCAACACCGGTGACAGGTGAAAGTCTCACAAACACGTGCTCACCCTCACTGAACTCCAGTGGTCGATGCCTGACATCGTAGTAGCTCTTCTGACGATTCTGCGTCTGCTTCAGCTTTTCCCTGATCATCTGGATCTGCAGGGTGGTATCTTGGACAAAATCCAAGCCAAACAACTCCCGATCCCCAACCTCCGACCAGCAGGTAGGTGTACGACACCTCTTACCGTAGAGCGCCTCGTAAGGTGCCATGCCCAGGCTAGCATGAAAACTGTTGTTATACGAAAACTCTACAATGGAAGGTACCTATCCCATGCCGAGCCCTGCTCCAACGTGCAAGCCCGCAACATGTCCTCCAAGGTCTGGATAGTCCGCTCAGTCTGTCCATCAGTCTGAGGGTGATAGGCGATACTCAATCTCAACTGCGTACCAAAAGCTCCCTACAGCGCCTCCCAGAACCGAGATGTGAACTTCGGGTCCCTATCACTAATGATACTCACGGGCACCCCGTGAAGCCTCACAATCTCGCGAACATACAGTCTGGCCAACTGCTCTGTAGTGAAGCTCACCTTCACTGGAAGAAAATGGGCAGACTTCGTCAGTCTGTCCATAATGACCCATATCGAGTCACAGCCAACCTGAGTCTTCGGCAGACCCACAACGAAGTCCATGGAAATGCTCTCCCATTTCCACTATGGAATCTCAAGAGGTTGAAGTTTACCAGACGGCTTCTGGTGTTCAATCTTCACCTTCTGGCAAACCAAACACTTGGACACAAAGATAGCAACATCTTTCTTCATGCCCGGCCACCAGAAGTTCTTCTTCAAGTCTTGGTACATCTTAGTAGCACCAGGGTGGATAGAAAACTGACCCTTATGGCCTTCTGCCATAACCTTTTCTGTCAACGGACCTCGAGGAACCACAATCCTCTGCTGGAACAAAAGCAATCCATCATCATTCCAAGACACACTGTCTTGGTTCTTCACATAATCCAGACACTATCTCTGAACTTGTGCCTCTTTAATCTTTTCTAGCAGCTCGTTCACGACATCTGATGCTTCCAACCCGAGAAGTACGCTCGCACACGGAGCGGTCACTGCCAAGTGGCGGAACTTCTCAACCACATCGAAGTTACCAAGTAGCAAACTGGATGAACTACTGGATTTCCGACTCAAAGCATCGGCTACCACATTGGCCTTGCCAGGATGATACCTAAGCTCAAAGTCGTAGTCCTTTATGAACTCCATCCATCTCCTCTGCCTCATGTTCAACTCATTCTGGTCGAACAGGTACTTCAAACTCTTGTGGTCACTGAACACCACAAACCTCAAACCAAAAAGATAATGCCTCCAAATCTTGAAAGCAAACACAATCGCAGCCAACTCCAAATCATGAGTCGGGTAGTTCTCCTCATGAGGCTTCAACTGCCTCGAAGGAAAAGCAACAGCTCTACCAGACTGCATCAGCACACAGCCCAACCCCTTTCCAGAAGCATCACAGTAAAGCTCAAATTGCTCCTCAGGATCAGGAAGGATCAACACAGGTGAAGAAGTCAATCTCTCCTTTAACTCCTGGAAGCACGCCTCACACTCGTGAGTCCACACAAATGGAGTCTCCTTTCGGGTAAGGCGAGTCAAAGGGAGAACCATCATGGAAAAACCCTTGATGAACCTCCGATAGTAACCTGCCAAACCTAAGAAGCTCCTCACCTCCGTAGCTGTCTTGGGTCTCTCCCAATCCAACACGGCCTCAATCTTGTTGGGATCCACTGCAACTCCATCTGCTGAAATCACATGCCCCAGAAACTTGACTGATTTGAGCCAAAACTCACACTTGGAAGGTTTAGCATAAAGCTTTTTCTCCTTCAGCACTTGCAGAACTGTCCTCAGATGCTCCACATGCTCCTCCTCAGTCTTGGAGTAGATCAGAATATCATCAATGAAGACAATCACAAACTGATCCAGATACGGCTGGAAAATCCTGTTCATGTAATCCATGAACACTGCCGGCGCATTTTTGAGTCCAAACGGAATCACCAAATACTCAAAATGACCGTATCTCGAACGAAACGCGGTCTTCGGGACATCCTCCGGCTTCACCCGAATCTGATGGTATCCGGACCGGAGATCAATCTTGGAATACACACAAGCACCCCTGAGCTGATCCAACAGATCATCAATCCGAGGAAGAGGATACTTGTTCTTGATTGTCACCTTGTTCAACTGCCTGTAGTCGGTGCACAATCGCATTGTCCCGTCCTTTTTCTTCACAAAGATAACCGGTGCTCCCCAAGGAAACACACTCGGTCTAATGAAATCTTTCGCCGAAAGATCCTCAATATGCTTCTTCAGCTCAGCCAACTCCGGTGGCGACATCCGATAAGGAGCTAAAGAAATCGGCCCCACACCGGGCAACAAGTCAATGGAGAACTCTATCTCCCGTTGTGGCGGAAACTCAGGAATCTCCTCAGGAAACACCTCAAGGAACTCCCCCACCACAGGAATGCCAGTGATATCCTCCTGTGTCCCACTCACCAAACCACCCAACATGACATAACCCAATGCCCCTGCTCGCAGCGCTCTCCTATCCTGCAGCAGTGAAATGTATGGTGAGGAACTAGCTGTGGAATCACACGGAGACATCACCACTCGCTTTGCACAACAATCAATCAAAGCACAGTTTCTAGACAACTAATCCATGCCCAGAATAATCTCAAGGTTGGCCATCGGCAATCCTATCAGATCTACCGAGAACTCACGACCATCCCACTGAAACGCTACATCGCGATGTACAGTGGTAGAATCACAAATCTCTCCGGTGGCGGTAGTCACCCGCAACGGTGGAGAAAGCACAACACTGGGCAACTCAAGCCCCAAAGCAATCGGGGTAGCAACAAACGAATGAGTAGCCCCGGAATCAAAGATAGCATCCACAAAAGAATCACCAATAGACACAGTACCTCTGACAAGGTTCGGAGCGCGGTCCGACTGCTGCCTATCTAGTGTATACACTCTCCCAACAGAAGGTGGCACTGCAGGTGCAGAAGATACCATCGAAACCATCTACAAAGGAACTTCCTGAACAGCTGCAGCTCTCGCCGTCGAAGACGGACAATCTCTAGAGAAGTGGCCCTCCTTGCCACACTTGAAGCATAGCAACTGCCCCGTAGCACAGCGTCCCACATGCTCCTTCCCACATCCCGAACATCTCGGAGTGGTAGGAGGCCTAGCAAAACTCCCCTGATGTGAAACAGCTCTCTTGAACTAACCAGGCGCCTTCCTAGTCGCTAACTGCTTTCCCTTGCCCTTATCAGCAAACCTCATGTCCTTCCAAGAAGTAGGAGCAGGAGTGGAACCACCTGTTCCCTTGCTCTCCTCAACCTTGGCCCTCTTGGCCTTGCTTGCCACGCAAACATCCTCGATGTCCTTACACTGCTGAACCAGTGTACCAAAGTCCCTCGAAGCAGCACCAGCAAGATGCTCAGCAATCACCTCACTAAGTCCCCTGCGGAACTTAGCTGCTAGAAATAACGGAGTAGGAGGAACCATCCGGAAGTGTGCAAACTTCACTAGCTCATTAAACTTAGCCAGGTACTCATCAACAGACATCGAGCCCTGTACCAAACGATCAAACTCTCCCTGCTTCCTCTCCTGCACATCATAGGGAAAGTATCGGCCCAGAAAGCACTCCTCAAAGAATGGCCACGTCATGACACGGCCCTGCCTCTCGAAAGCACGAGAGGTGTGCGTCCACCACTCATGGGCATCGCCCTCCAGCATGTAGGTCGAGAACATCAGCTTCTGTGGGTCTGTACACTGCATAACCCGAAAGATCTTGTCCAACGACTCTAGCCATCTCGCAGCAGCAATAGGATCCAGAGACCCCTCAAACACAGGTGGCTTATGCTTCCTGAAAGCATTCAGCCGGCGATCGATCACATCACGATCCTCAGCAATCCCCACAAGGGGCTCCCCCGTCTCAGCGGCATGAGTAGCACTGCCGATGTGACTATGGCTCTCCTCCAGAACACTAGGTGGAGGCGGTGGTGGTGGAGCCTGGCCAATAGCAGGACCAGCTCTCATCTCCTCCAACATGACTCTCATCATCGTCATGTTCGCCATCCTGTTCACCTCGAGGACTTCCTCAGTGGTCCTCCGGTTCGCTTCACGAACCTCAGCTGCGGCTATCCGGTTCGCCTCGCGAACAGCTTCCATAATTGCCGCGTTGGCCACTCTAGCGGCCTCCTGATAGGCTAACCTAGCCGCCTGCATCTCAGCCAATGCAGTCAGGATAAGATCAGATTGATCCTCAGAAGTCTCTCGTGTTCTCCCGGACCTTACCATGACTCTGCACAAGTTACACAAATTATGAGTTGATCAGGCCCACGCAATGTGATAACATATACATCATCATAATAAAATTCGACGGAGTAAACACAAAGACAGACACAACCAAACAACCTAGCAATTGCAATACATACAGGCTTTTCCCTCGAACCATTGCTCTGATACCATAAATGTAACACCCCGTATATATCCGGTAATGTTATCTTAATATCGTATTAAGCTGCGCTTAATTAAAAATGCGGAATTACTTTTTCTTTTCAATTATGATGCCATTAACATTACCAACTTACTTAATAATCAATTAATAAAACATCGCCTGTATGTAATTGCAATAAAACAGCTAACTGAAATACCTTATAACATAGATAATAAAAGTGTGGCTCTAGTCACGGAACTACAACAATGCAGACCAGACTATCTAACAGTTTATACAACTTCAAACTACAAGTACTAACAGAAAGTGTCATGGACAATCACCATGCTCACTCAAATAAGGAAACATGCCCAACATCAGTCTCAACAACAACATATCATAAATAGCGGAAAACATAAACAACATCCAAATCCAGTCATGCTAACATATAAGCAGAAACAACATAATCAGCTAAGCTCCGGCCTCCTGCTGCCTGAGGCATCAATACTCATACTACCTGATCCTGAAATAAGCATTCCCCAAACGTGGGGTAAGATCTCTAATCTAGAAATCTCAGTAAGTCAGTGAGTCCTCAAGGATCTTCCACCCCAAGCTCACTTACATATGCAATATAAGTTCAAAAGCAGTTTATCATTTATCATTTCTAAAACAATGCAATGCAGCAGATAATCATGTCATGTGTGTCAATACTAATCTACTGGCCAGAGACAGTGCAGGTATACGCCTATCACCTACACACCGTGCAAGTACCACTTGCATTCACCCCGGTACACCATCTTGTATGGCGCTACATACTCAGGCTTCCCGTTAAGATGAAACAACACATGCATATTAAAAGCCATTACATGTAAAGTTCAATCGACATATCAAATATCCAAAAGCATGTACACAGCATGCATAAACCATACCCCCATGGGACATGGTGGAACCACAACA
Organism: Gastrolobium bilobum; assembly: GCF_033153095.1. Taxonomy (NCBI): domain Eukaryota; kingdom Viridiplantae; phylum Streptophyta; class Magnoliopsida; order Fabales; family Fabaceae; genus Gastrolobium; species Gastrolobium bilobum. Next base: position 5,445 of record NW_026900003.1, on the reverse strand, counting down.
TGGCTAAACCGAGGACACGAAAGCTTACCTTGCAAGCTAACTCCAAAAGCCAAGAGTCCACAGCTCAAAGTCCAAACACAGCAGATTCACAATCTGTTATGGACCAACAATACATCAACAACATGCACCACAAGCATACAATATTAAGACAACGCCTTTTCATTACGTTTTCAAGTCTTGAAGCTTCTAACAAAGCCACAAGCCCTTAATCCCATGATTCTGGCTTAATCCATTAAATACAGAAGTTCAACTTCATCAAACTAGGGTCCACAAACCCCCAATAGCCTACTGTACACACAACACAGCTGCTGTTCTGCGAAATCCCAGAATATCCGGATATCTCACTGTCCATATCCGGATATGCATATCCGGATATACAGATTCACATATCCGGATATCCAATATCCGGATATCAGTTCGACAGTTATCCGGATATCTCACGACAGAATGCAGTTTCTGCATTTTCGTGAAGATATCCTTCAAAGGTTCCCTTTTTACCGATTTTAAACACCTAATCATGCATTTCTAGATGTGTTAAGCCTCTCCCAACAACAAGTTATCATCTTTTAACCTTAACATGCATCAAGCTACCATTTTTAAGCATTAAACTCATGATTAAAGGTTGAAGATCATACCACAAGCTTAAACTCAGCAAGATTGACCCAAAGAGCTCACCAACAACCCTTCCAAGTACTGTTTCTACAGGTACACGAAAATGGACCAACAAGATGAGTCCTTTCCTCACCAAGGAAGCTACTTGGAGCTCAAAACCACCAAGAACAAGATGACTCCCCTCCAAACTCTCCAACTCAGAGCAAGAACCTCACAAACAACAACTCATAAACTCAGGAAGATGACTCTTTTCTGCTCACAAGACTCACACACCCTCAAGCCCAAGTGTTTAGGAAGAGGTAACATGGAGGTAGAAGGTCACAAGGCTCACACAAGGGAAGAGAGCACCAACACAGAGTAAAACTGATCAGCCACCACAAGACACTCACGCATAGAGGCAGTTTTCTAGGGTTGTGTGCCCTTAAAAGGGTATTTATAGCCCAAGCCACTTAAACTCACAGTTTTAACTTTAATTGCTACGCTTAGCATTTTAATCCCAAACTTTGGATTCTGAAACTACATAATTTTCTAAGACTTATCATATTTTTCTTATAATTTTCTGAGCACTTTTCCAGTACGCGCTTTTCCAAGCCAGTACCGATTTCCAGCACCAGTTCTCACTATCTGGACTTGAAACTAGTTTTACAAGTCCTACATATTATTCTAGAAATTATCATGCACTTACATTAATTTTCCGGGATACTTTTTCGGCACGCATTTATACCGACTAGCAGAACCGGTATCTGCACTTTTCTTCCGAAAAGCGACTTTCAGCATTCTTAATCACTTATTACGATTATTAAGCCTCATAAATAATTATTAGGGTCAATTATGGAATCATTTCCTAATTTTGCATAATTAATTAATTAAATACCTTAATTAACGGTGCGGGTTCTTACACTTCCCGACTTCTAATAACCAAGCTGAATACGGGGCATTTATTGCCGGGATCATGCAAGCAAAAGAGCATGGGGCCAGAAAAATAAAAATTATGAGTGATTCGCAGCTGGTTACCTCACAAGTTGAGGGAAAATATCAAGCCAAGGGTCCTCTCATGATGATGTACCTCCACCAGGTTAAGGAGCTGCTAGCCGAGTTTGACGAGGTGATAATCCAATACATACCTCGGAACGAGAATAATAGGGCTGACCTCTGATCCAAACTGGCCAGCTCAAAGGGCCAAGGAAATCATCGCACCGTGATACAACAAAGCATCTTGGAGCCGACGTGTGTGATAGTGATAACCGAGACTGAGGATTGGAGAAGGCCCATAGTGGCCTACCTGGAAAAAGCAATCCTGCCAGACGAAACGCAAGAGGCCAGAAAACTCGTGAGGAATTCAGCCTGTTTCACCATAATAGAGGGGCAACTCTACAAAAAGGGTTTCTACACACCCATGCTGAAGTGCCTAGGCAAGAATGAGGTTGAATACGTGCTGGCCGAGATTCATGAGGGCATAAACGGGCATCACATGGGAGGAAAAGCCCTGGCCAGAAAGGCACTAAGGGCAGGATACTATTGGCCAACTATGGAGGCAGACGCGAAGGAGCACGTCAAAAAGTGCGAACAATGTCAGAAGCATGCGTTGATCCTTCATGCACCCCCAGAAGAGCTGCAAACTATCACGGCTCCATGCCCATTCTTCAAATGGGGGATGGACCTACTGGGACCTTTTACTGCGGCTGAAGGTCAACTCAAGTGGTTGATAGTGGCTGTCGACTACTTCACCAAGTGGATCGAGGCCGAACCCCTCACCACCATTACCTCGGCAAGGATACGAAGATTCTTTGAAAGAAACCTAATCAGCCGATTTGGGCTTCCTGCCGAGATAATAACAGATAACGGAACACAGTTTGCTGACAAAAAGTTCCGAGAGTTGATGACCGACCTCAAAATCACACATCGGTTTGCGTCAGTTGAGCACCCTCAGACTAACGGACAAGCCGAGTCTGCCAACAAGGTGGTCATCAACGGGTTGAAGAAGAGGCTCTTTGAAGCCAAAGGCAATTGGGTTCAGCAACTACACCTCGTCCTATGGGGTTACAGGACAAGTGCCCAGTCTGCCACGGAAGAAACCCCCTTCAAGCTGACATATGGGTGCGAGGCCATGATTCCGGTGGAAATCGGTGAGCCGTCCTGGAGGAGGGTACAGAGGTTACAAGGAACCGAAAGCCAAAACAAGGAAGCACTCCTTGTGGAACTCGACCTACTGGACGAATGCAGGGAGAATGCCAGATATAAGAATATGATGGCCAAGCGTTTGGTTACGGCCAGATTCAATAAAAAAGTACGACCCCGGTCATTTCAAAGTGGCAACTTAGTCCTGCGTAGAGCAGACATCGGCAACAAGAATGCAAGAGATGGAAAGCTCGCCGCAAACTGGGAAGGTCCCTATAAGATCAAAGACAATATGGGAAATGGAGCCTACACCTTGGAAACTATCTCCAAGAAACCAGTAAAGAGGACTTGGAACGCGGACAAGTTAAAGGTCTACTATAGCTAGGTCTCATATTCAAAGTTCAAAATAGGAAGACGAGCTCTTAAGTTCGGTCAATAGTTAGAATTATTTCTACGCAAATAAGGCGAGCTATTAAGCTCAGCCAGTAGGTAGATTTATTTCCAAGCAAATAAAACGAGCTTTTAAGCTCAGCCCTTGTAAAGAGATTTCGTTGAAATGCAAATAAAAAGAGCAGTTACTTTCTGTTATCTATGCATATCGATTTCCACGCAAGTAATTGAAGCCTCAGGAGCTTCGTGACCAAAAAGGAATAACAATTTTGTTGACGAACAAAAGAATATTCCTAGGTCGACCAAAACTTGAAGAATTATAAGTCGACTACGGCAAGATCGAAATAGAGCTTTAAACTATAAGTAAAAAAGAAGCAACAATCTCGACAAAATGGAATTAAAGACATACGATTTAAAGAGCCGACCTAAAGCGACAATTATGTTCAGACAAAATAAAAAAGGGGCTAAAGGGCCCCGTAATCAAAACAACATAATAAGGCCGGCATTCCGACCCGCGCATCAACCATAATCACCCCGGCGCCGGCCGAGCTACCGCAGAGTATGGAATATATCTGCCTTTTCTTCGGAACCTCTGACTCAAGAGGGGCAGTTTCTTTTGACTTTCCCTTTCCGGTTTTCTTGGGCAAAAACTTTTTATATTCGGCAGAGGTCATACTGACTGCAAAGGAAAGAAGCAAAGTCAGAATGCAGGTTATCAATTTGCAAGGCAAGATTAACTATAACAAAAAATAAAAAATAAAATGAGCTACATACCGAGCTCAAAAATGGCATCCTCCCCAAACTTATCTACAATCCGACTTAAGTCAAAAACGCCGAATTCGTCGGTATATCCGAGCTGGAAAGGGCAGTTAAAGGAGTGCTGTAGTCTTTTGGACGCCTTTGATAATGTCTCGGCGTCCAGTATAATTCAAACCGAGATGAAATGCCGCCGTCGTCAAGCCACTCCTCGGCAAACCAGGGAAGAGACTCAGAACGGGATACCACCTTAAAATAGGCATCCTTGAAACCCTTGAAAGATTGGGAGTAAGGAATAAAAATCCCTCTGCCAGGGGTTCCTCGTAGGGTAACCCACCCTTTCTTGGCCTTAGACTCGGCGCCAGTACGAAAAGTATATACATCGAAGAAGAAGAAGAAAAGAGCAACGGTGCAGGGGAGGCACAAGTAGGCACACACCTGCTCAAAACCTTGAATGAAAGCCTATGAATTTGGGTGGAGTTGCGAAGGTGCAACCCTAAGACGTCGAAGAACTGACATTTGAAAGTCAGTAAAAGGAAGCCGGATACCTAATTTGGTAACGAGATCTCTGTAGAAATAGAAGAAATGGGGCTCATCCAATATAGGACCTGAACACACTGGAAAGTCGCCAAGTGGAAGAAGATCAACCCCGTTGGGATCTCCCACAGGGAGTTGGGCCACCTCGGTAGGAGACATTATGGACCATTTTTGGAGAACTTCGAGAAGGACCCAATCTTGAGCGTCCGACCCGTCCATGACGATATCCCTGGAATATGAAGGACAAAGGTCAGTACACATGTCAACCAATTCCGACCTTGGACTACCAACGTCAGAATACAATGAAGACGAACTCCAAGAAAGAGAAATGGAGCTATCTGAACTACTGACAAGGTCGACAAACGAGACCCGACTCGATGCAGAGTCATTTAGGAAGGAAGGGGTGACTGACTTAGGAAAACCCAGCTCGGTCGAAGAAAGGCTGGAGGAGCTAGCGCTCAAAGCAAGAGGAGGAATCCGATCCAGAACGGACCTCGTACCCGAGGCCACCCCAGAGGATGGCAGAATATAGGACAACAGAACTAGTTCAGGAGAGGAGCTCAGTCTGGGAGCTGAAGGAGTCACTGAGGGAGAATTGCTCATGCCAAAGTTAAGCCGTGGCGGGCGACCCCCCTAGGCCGACTTGCTCCCCTCCTACCTCGGCCTCCACGAGAACCACGATGGCCCCCACGGGGACCACAGAGAAGCTGTTGAAGCTTCTCCTCCTCGGTGTACTCCCTACCAAAGAACCAATACTGGACAGAACGAGGCAAATGGCTCACCACCTCTTCCCTCCCCGTGCCACCTGGTCGGGGTGCCGGACTAGAGGAAGAACTAGGGGCACTCATTATGAACCCTCAACACTTCAAGGAGGAAAGTATAAACCTCACCTGCGGTTCTAAACGGAAGAAACTACACAATGCAACTTAACCCAACCGAAAAAAGGAATGATTTGTAAAAGCAAAAGGAACAGAAAGGTACTTGAACTTAGGAGCAAAGTTGGTGAGAACTAGACTCAATGTATGGAAACCT
>NW_026900002.1:0-12783 GCF_033153095.1 Gastrolobium bilobum | reverse complement strand
TTACACTTTCTCTGGTCTCCCGTTACCCTTTCGCTGATTTGTAGGTAACAATATAACAATATTACGGATTTGTCAGTATCAATTTACCTCATTCTCATCTTTATCCATCTTTCTGACCTATGGTCGTCCCCAACAACCATTTCTTTCCATTACTGTCACTACTCTTATCATTTCGTTGTTTTCTTGGCTTTCACCCAACCACATGCTTTCTAGTTTCAAAGGCACTTTTTCGTGTCCTACAATTCCGATTCACATTAAATTCTATACTCATATACTTTACTTTTCCTTGTCACGTGCCTTCACCTCTTTTTAGGTACTTACAACTATATCTTTCTCTCTGTGATACGAAACTAACAATACTCATCATAGTTTATATTTTCGATTAGCCCTATAAGGCCCTTCAACCACAAACACACTCCCGAATTTTCTTTTCCATCCACAAAATCATGTTCATAATTTACACTCATTGTTAAACTCTTTATTAACTTAACCATCTCAATTTTACCAACTCAATCAGCTCAACTCCATACTTAGACCTCTCATAGTCTAAACACAACACTCATTAATGACCTCCACATGAAGGCCTCGTGCTTAATATTTTCTCCCACTAACTATTTTCAACTTTTATTCCACTCCGACGTTGCAACTTAACCATATGTTCAACTTATTTATACCACTTTTTCGTAATCATCGTCATTTAATCCTGAATGTCAAACTCAATATAACATCACCTTACAGTTTTCACCAACTTTCACCAATCATCTTGGTTGTTCGAATCAATCAACCACACCAAGCCATTTCACTACTAACTGATGGACCCTTAAAATGCCATGTCTCTCACATGCAAGTCTCGTTCTATAGGAATCTTTGAAACTTAATTATCAAGTCACATAAAACTAAATCCATCCTTGCCACTACTTATACAATTCCCCACCGATTGGTATCTCAATCTCTCAGAATATTCAAAGCTACCACAAACACTCAGTCATACCTCATTAATACTTAACCAAAACAATATTATCATTGTGCATTTTCCACACACTTTCCACCATAAGTGGCATATGCGATTATATATAACACTCCTCAATCCACTCTATCAGTACAACCAAGCTATCAACTTTTAGGCAACCAATCGCAATTCCAGTTTCCAACTATTATTACACATTCGCGCTTGATTCCATGACAATTTACCTTCTATAAGGGCTAATAATTCACCGTTTTAACCTGAACTCTTGATCATTACCAGCCTTCCTAGAAGGACACTCACTCAATCTGTCAACATCAATCTCGTTATTATCTCTTTCATCATAAGACGAGAATTCCAACAAATTTACTACCTCACTTGGAGCCGAAATTATTTCATCAAACTTACTTTACACCCACAATAGTGTTTCACTATCACACTTCAAAAAAATTTACACACTATGCCTCACCTCTTGTATCCAATTCTGACATACTATTGTCCATTTACAAATATCTGACCTCATATTTTGCGTTAATCACATGGAAGAACTCTCTCAATACAGTGGGTAAAAACATTCTTAGGTTTTAACCGCTCGAGCTCTTGCTGTCCTCAGGGCCCCAGATGTAATGACCCACCGATCAGAGAATCCACCCATATGATCCATGCACTAATGATAAACTACCACCTGCTGACTGTGTTCTAATAGTATTCCCAACGTTTCTTATTTGAGCACTTATGTAGACCAACTCAACTATAATAGCAGTCTCATCACTGCGAGATACTTCCTCATCTCATATCACTCATATAACATAATAATAGTCTCCGGGAACATAATCCACACGGAGATGGCTACACACTCCGGGCACATAGGCCGCACAGAGATGGTAATATCAAGTCTCATAACGTGCACCCAGTGCACAGAGGAGTTCATATTTATATCACATTTGTATACAACAGCAAACGTATACCCAGTACACAGGGGAGTTCATACTTATAACATATCCGTATATAACGGCAAAACTGGTACTCCGTACACTCCAGATCACACATGGACCCAGTCCATTTGGTGTCTGTCTCACCTCTGTATATATAACAGCAAAATATCTTTGGTATATTCACATGGGGCTATCCCCATAACCATAGTAATAATGGTATAATATACACCTATTATATATATAAGTCAATTCATTTTACTCTCTCATTTCATTCTTCTCACTGATAGTTTACATGTAAGTCACTATTATAATAATTCACATTCTCTTCGTAATTTCATACACATTTCTTAACTCTCAATAGTTCCTTCTGTCATGTTATTGTTCAAATCCATAGTCCATTATCTCTTCCTTGCTTATTCTTCTCACAGATTGTTTTCTCTTTTACTTTGACTATTCACTTGGCATAGTTCATAACATAATCTCTATTCCGTGAATCAAGAATTTTCTCAAAGTTCTGTACACATCTCACATATACTTCCCATCACACAGGGATCTTCTAAACATATTCGTCCTATCACAAAAGACTAATTTCACCTCAATCCGTGCACTGGAAAATTATATCAATCCTTGCACTAACACTTATACCTCAACTCATTAACTAATCTTATCATTTTTGTTTTGACATTACACATTAGCTCTTTTGCTAAACACATAATTCCACACTTTATTGTAGCTTAGTTCATACACTAATCACATGATTTCCCATCAGGTTGTACATTAGCTCATTCTCTAATCATACAATCTCTTCAGATACTTCCCATCATCGGGGATTTCATTCGGCCTCATTGTCCTTTTACAAAAAATTTAATAATTTACCTCAACACGGATAATTAGGCGCTCAGGCCATCACAAGGTGTACATACATATATATGTATACTGGCACTTAGGCCATCACTGGATTATTATCCGTTTATTCATCAGAATAGGTATACTGGCCATCAGGCCATTAGGTATTATTCACAATGCATTACAACATCCACAAGTAATTAGGCCATTTAAATTACGATATTCATTCTCTGAGATTTCCAAGAGACCTCCATCATGGATCAATCCTCTTATGCTTCGTAACACCTGAATCTCTACATAGTAGCCATTTCCAAGGAGAATTCCACACATTAACGCACACATATAGTCATATTTGTTTCCTTCATGGCATATCGGTCAAGCTAAACCATTATTCCGTTACGGACAATCATACTCTCAATGAACCTTGTTCAATGCCATCCATGGCAATTCTCTCAACTTCTTCCTTATACATATAATACATAATTAATTCATCTCGCCTATGTTTAATCAGCACTACCTCCTTATGGGTTTAAATCCCATATTTCAATATATCTCAATTTAACAATTGACCAGCATTATAATTTCAAGTGGTCAAATCCCATAGGATTAATCATCAATTATTCTATTTATTTCTCTGCATGAACCATCTCAATTTGTTTAAGTGTACATCATCCATCAAGGACTTATAACTTCTAGTCAACATAAAATATTCAAACTCATGCCTAAGCATATTTGTTCATCATTTTCAATAACCCAACAGGTTCTAATCTTCCACCTTGATGAAGTCCCTCCACCACGTCCACCTGGACATAATTGTTTTTACTATACAACACATATACTTGGAAGCTTCACCAATACCTTTTCCATACTATGGACTCATCTCAATTATATATCTTTATTATTCATGGTACTACAAGGTTCATCCATGCAATACCGTACATATCATAGATTTGTTTACAACTTTCACTTACAATCCAGCTTTATAAATTTCATCTACAAGGTCAGACAAAACATTTAAGTATGTTTCCCTGAAGTCCTATAATATTCATATTTTACTTACTGCCATCTCTTGTCCATGGAGCAGTCAACACTGCATCCACAACATCAGGCTAAGGACTTACATTTGGTGTTCCAAGGTTGCCACGCAGGCTTCTTACGATGACTACGCATGTAACACAAAGGAATGGGTTGATCAGACCCACACTAAGGAATCACATATGCAGTAATCGATAAGAATCTACATACAACTATGCAACACACAACACAACTATATATTCATTATCAGAGTTCCCTAACAAAACTGCTCTGATACCATAAAATGTAACAGCCCGTTACGTACCGGTATTGTTAACATTAATTATGATATTAAGCGCAGTTACAATCACAGCAGTTCATTTAAAAAAACGAGAATAAATTTTTTCCGACTATTACGCGAGCATTTAAATCCTAAAAAGCGTAATAATTAAAAGCTGTGACCGTAACCGTAAACTCTTGCGGAAGACTTATTTCAACTATTTTTATAACTTACATCATTTATTATGAGTTACTAAGGAGTTCCCATAAACTCACTTAGCCTATTTCCAACTTTACATTTTTACCAATTCGAACATGTTTCACTCTAAATTTTTCTGCGACCAAACCGATCGCAACCAACCCTTCTTCTCAGATTATATTTTTGTATTACTTAATTCCCTTTTTAACAAGCTATCATACGCTCAATTCGGAGCTCATTTGCTCCGGTTATCGCCGTTTGAAGTTGGATAAGCAATTAGCCCAAACAACCCCAAAAACAGCTCCAAACCACTCACATTACTCGAATTACTGCACTCAATCCGCTCAACCATTTGCTCTCAAATTTTTATCCCACAAACTAGACATCTAAAACTTCATTTTGATATATCACACGCTTAATTTGGCGGAGAAACGAAGCGGGAATTAATTTCCCAAATCCGGTCCAGAATCTGCCTCAGGTGCAGGGGCACATGGGCAGTCCGTGTTTCTCTATTTTTTTCAGGCCGAAGATCAACCCAGAATTTCCTTAAATTTTGACACAAGGTAGAGGACATCTCAACCTTCAAAATGGCGTATGGCACGTCCCTAGGGGACTTCTATGGAGGGAGATATGCTCTCCCGAAGTTCGCCTAAAATCTGCCAATTCTACAGAAAATTCGCCAGAGTTTCCTTTGTTTTTCCAATAATCCCAAATTTGTAAAAGATCATTTAAACCTCAAATGTACCTAATAAACACATGATAATACAGTAATAATCCAATGGGTGGCACACACAAGGACCAACAACGCCTTGGGGCACTTACAACCCAATCCAGTTTATAGTTATTAAACATAGAGTCCATATTAATCATTCTTAAGTAGTTGCAATCACTAACACTTTTTTCATGCATATTTCCATCATACATATTATCATAACCTAAAATAGGCCTAAGGCCCTTCCATCATAATTAGACATGCATCAATACTATTATAATATGGCTTTACAAATTACAACTTGAAACTAAAACTTCAAATTACATTCTTCTAAAATTTCAACTTAATTTAAAAGACAACATAACCAAATACATCACTACTAGACTTAGGCAAAATGGCATGAACAAGATGCTAATGAAGCTACTAATAAATACAAATGACATGTTCATGCCCTAAGTCTAGCCTAGGCCACACGGCCAACAAAATGCAAAATATGAAGCGCTCCAGCGCTCACTCTGCGGGCCTCTTGCCCGAGGCTCCTGCTCCACTGCTACCTCCTGAAATAAATGCCCCGAGACGGGGTGAGATATACGAATATATCTCAGTAACCAAGAGGTTCTGGAGAAAACTCCACCCAATGGTTCACTTCGATGCATATCAATAGAATACAACAACCACTTTGAAAACGGGGTATAGCAAGGGATTTAGAGAATGGGGAATATAAAGAAAACAAAATACGACGATACGGGATGGTAACCCCAATTCCACGTACGCCCTCGGCATATATAAGCCTATGGGTATCATCCAAGGTGTGTTCACAGAAACCACAACCATGATGCCCAAACCAACCAAAACGCCAAAGACATTCCTAGTGTGCTCCTACCCGGATCACACACCATGACCGCAGTCAACTGGAACTCCCTCCTGGAGACCTATCCAGCGGAAGTCCGAAAATGCCCGAAGGCTAATAAAACTGTCTACTGGCCAGAGACTCGGTACTGCAGTACCCATAGCAATAATGCATGCATGCTCATGTGTTCTATACTATTCATACACACTTCCTACCGTTGCCATCAACTGGCAAGGTGGAACAGAAAAGGGGAACAAGCCCCAGTACCAAGAGGTTACCTTAATTCGTGTTTCCACAAGCTCCGCAGCAGCTTATCCCTCAACTCGGTACACAGCGGAATGCCTACACAGAGGACATTCCCAATCACTCTCAGTTCAACCCATACATGTTAATTTATAATTACACATGCAATGAACCAATTTCTTACCTCAATCCACTTGGTCCCGGACCAAGGGCAATTCACTGATTCAAGATTCGGGATTCAGGTCGACGTACGGCAACCTATACAATAACGTACATCCATCAGTACTCGTCAAATAGTATCAAAACGCAAAAACACAAAAATCCTCCCCATCCTCCCTTGATGGTTCGACCATTGTAGTGTAAATGTGAGATTTATTTTTCTAAATTTTCTTTCTCATTTTGTTACGTCTCATTAGGTTGTCAATAGGCCAGTTCAAGTGCTGGTTCGTCATTTTCGCGTCGAATTACATCAAAACGCGAAAATCGCCAAATCACCCCTTTTCCCTTTGGAGGTTCGGCCATGTAGGTGTAAATTTGAGATTTATTTTCCTAAATTTTCTTTCTCATTTTATAACACTCCCTTAGGTTGTTTAGAGGCTAGTTCAATCGTCGTTTTTCCGTTTTTCGACATTTACGCATCGTTTTGCGAAATATTTCATTCTGGGCTCATTTAGGTCTCTAACACAATTCATTTTTTTCCATTGATTCAAACACTCTCCAAGCACAACACAACCCATCTAAGCACCATATAACTACACAAATCATTATCCAAATCATTTTTCAACATCAATTCCTCAATCTTTCCTCAAAGAATCGAATTTTAACCTATGGCATTCCAAGGAATTTCCATACAACTTTAATCATTCCAACCATCATACAACCTATTATATCATCATACCATCATGCCACCATCATCAAACAAGTCTCAACACCAAAATTCACAAATTCCAAAATCATGATCATCAATTTTTTCTAAGTTAAAAATCATCACATTTCACTTAAAATTTTCATTGCATTTCTAGCATTACTACATCATTCTAACACATTATCATCTAATACACATTTTCAAATTGAGCTCTCTAACATCACTATTCATCATATCAAAGTTTAGGTTTTCAAAATCAAATCATCACCATCAACCATTTAAAATGCAAGAACACTCACCCAAACGGAAGGTATAGACTCCTCCTAAGCATACTCCACCATTGGAGCATTTAAAAGCTCCAAGAACACCAAATCTACCTTCAAAACCGCGGCTGTAATAGGGCAAGATCTCCTCACACACGCGATTTCAAGGTTCAAGAGTGGTACCAATGTGTTTAGGAGGTGTTTTCCAACAAGTTTCAAGACAAAAATCGTTGGATTCGGTGTAGAAATGACCAAGTTATGGAAGGAAGAAAGCTTGACCAATCCTTGGCCATGGTGGCTGCTGCGCGCGGGAGAGAAGAGAGGGAGGAGAGAGAAAATGTGAAAAAAAGGTGAGTTTGACTCACTTAAGTCACAGGCGGGTCCCACACGCGTTTTAACTTTAATCAATCACCTAATTTCAACCACAAATTCATGACCTACATATTTTTCTTGTTCATGTCATATTTTTGTTTCCCAAAAATACTGATAAAATTTTCACGCTTATCGGTACAATTATACCGCAGTATTTTTACACCGGAAAATCACTATTCATCAATTTTTCCCAAAATGACTCAATTCCATCAAATTTCATCAAAATCATATTTCCTAACTCAAAAAAACATTTACAACTCATATTTGAAACCTAGAGCTCAAAACTCAATCGGCACGTTTTACGGTGCAATCGTACCGCGGTATTTTTACCCGCGAAAAACACTATTCACTGATTTTTCTGAAACTTGCCTGTCCACTCAATTTTTCGTTCTGAACCCATTTCCAGGGTTATTTTTACCATCTGAGACCTTCTACTCAATTTTTATCTTCCTAGGGTTGCGTGTTGGCTAATTACCGTTTTGCCCTTTCTTTGTATTTTGGCCTAATCTTTTGGATTTTCACTAATCCAACACTTGATTGCTCACTTAATATTTTAATTACTTGATTTAAAATTGTGAGGTGTTATACCAAGATTTTGAGAAAGTGAAAGAGAGACACGTAGAGAGAGAGAGAAAGGTAGGAGCTCAGGAGAGAAGCAAGGAAGCAAAAAAAAGAAGAAGTGCGCAATTAATAACCAATAAAGCTCTCTTGTCAAATCACAACATTAGGTGCTTTGAGGATCTGACTCTGATCTTCGATCAACAGAACAGTAGTCTAACATCTCTCCTATTCCCTAAATAAAGTAACACAAACAGCGCAATTAAACTTCAATCTTATTAAGAAATTTTTCAAATCCATTTTTTTATTTATTTTTTTCTCTTTAAATTAATCACACACTAAACTTAAACAACTATTAAGCTCCTCTTATATACTTTTTAAAAGCAGAGGCAAAGTAATAATACTGAGTGAACTGAAACTGAGCTTCTAAGATTCATTCAGTTATAAAAAACTTATCACTACAAACAAAAGTAACAATACAGATACAATGAATAAACCATAGACTATAGAGCACAAACAAATACATGACATATAGTATTAATAATGAGGATTTAAGAAAAAATAAAGGTATGGTATGGTATGGTATCAGAAGTTACCTTATCCTCAGCAGCAAGTAAAGGAAGATTTTTTAGAAGAATCTCGACTCAAGAGGCTCAGAGTCGGGTGCCATCAAGAGGAGAAATGCCTCTGTTCAGTGTCTTTTTTAAGCTGAGCTACAAATACAAATAAAAATACATGTTTTATGGTCGCTGAAACAAAAAGAAAAAAGAAAAAAATGCAATAACACACTTAAAATAAATGGTAGAACCAACGAAATGAAATGAAATAAAAGCAGAGGCGAAAGAAAGTTCCTTTCCTGTGAGTTGAGGAGCTGCTTGTAGTTGGTAGCTTATCTTGTTGAACAAGATCTTCAACAGTATTGTTATTGTGATATGAGCTGAGCTTGATTGAAGAGAAGAGAAGAGAAGAGAAGGGGGCTAGGCTTAGGGTTTTTCTTTGGTGGAGAAGAGAGAGAGAGAGTGAGAGAGAGAGAGAGAGAAAGAAAGAGAAGAATGAGTGAGTGTTATTAAATTAAATCCCGCCCAATTTTAGATGAAAAATCTTTGAAAATTGTAAATTGTAAATTTGTGATCTGAGATGAGACTGCATCTGCATGTTTCGGATTATGCATTGAGAGGTGAGAGAGACTAAGAGCAATGGTTGGTTATTTTGATCAGTTTTTTTTGGCCCAATCCAATCCATCTTTAATTAATTATAATAAAACTTTAAATTATAATATTTGCGCTGAAATCAAATTATTATAGATTACCTGCTAAAAAGCGCGCGCGTGGTCAAGTGTCCAAAGCACATTACATTGATTTGCATTGGAGAGGGCCACACTTGACTTGACAATCAGACACTACACTACACTGAGTAAAAGCAATGCAATGAATGGACTTGGGTCGGGTGTTATTTTCAGCAGCATCATCTTTGTTTTGTTTTGTTTTGGGCCCAATCCAATCCAAATATCCAATCCATCTTTGTTTTGTCACTTACATACATCGAGGAGGGAAGGATTTCTTAATTCTAAATAAATAAATGTTAATTAAAATGCTAAATAATATATCTGATTCTATATCCTATACTATACTACCATAGAAGGAGAGGAGGGGGGAATAAATTATTATTATTAACTACTCAATGAAAGAATTAAATTATAGAACAGTTTCGGATCTTAAAAAATTATTTAGAAAGTATCTCACAGACTTTCTTTTACATAGAGGGCCTATAAACTTATAGGCCGACCTATTTCATATTATTTTCTGACTATTTAAGCTAAAGCCTATCTCTACACCCCCCCTACTTTTAACAATGGTTTTTCGTTGTTGATTAAATGTGAGTACTATAAACATGCTTTTAACGTTGGTTGGCCCGCCCCGCCCCGCCACCAACCCGCCAAAAACAGGACAGGGCGGGTTAACCCGCCATTAAATATGGGTGGGAAAAATGAACTCACCCCGTTTTATGGTGGGTTGGCGCGTCAACCCACCAACCCGTCAATTAAAAAAATAAATAATTAAAATTTAAAAATAAATTATATTTTATTAATTTTTCTAATATTATTTTATTTTATTTCACACTTCTTTTAATTTTTCTCAATCTCAATCTTAAATGTATACTAATATTTGTCAAAACATTCTTTAGGAACTCATTCGTCTCCATATAAAGATAACATTTGTCATAAATAAAATTGTTATTCTTTATTTTTTCTAAGAAGTACTAATGTAAAAAAAAAATTGGATATCACAAAAATTTAATGACAAATGAAATACTACTTAATTGTAAAATATATATATATATATATAACCCGACGGGTTAACCCGTTTTGACCCACTTCTAGGCGGGGCGGGTTGAAGTGGGTTGGTGGGTTGAAAATCTCAACCCAACTCGTCCCGTTTTGGCGGGTTGACCCGCCGGGCAGTGGCGGAGCCACGTTGTGGCCTACAGTTGCCTTGGAACTGGCTTATTTAGCCACGTTCATTTAGCTACATTTGAAAAGTAGCAAATTCTGTTCAAATTTTTTGAAAATTAGCCAAAGAACCGTAGCTATTTGGGCACTAGCTGAATTTTTTGGCACTTGCTAACATGTCATGCTGGCTCCGCCACTGCCGTCGTGCTCAACCCATATTGTCACCCCTAAATTTACATATAAAGTAGAGTCATCAAAACAGGCTATCTCTTCCTGTTAGGCCCTAGCTCGCACGAGTTAAGGCAAAAAATCCTACAAATAAAAAAGCCTGCATGAGCCAAAAACTTATATAATCCCACGAGATAGGGCCTGTCCGCGAGAACAAAAAAAAGAACAAAAAATCTTTACGTAATCCTCCAAGACAAGCAATCAATGAGATAAAATAAACCATGTTGTCATATAATTGAATGGAAATTGATTTCTCCGGAGAAACTATTCCCCTATTACAGACTCATAAAAATGTCTCATCCATCTTTTTTCTTTAATATAATGAGTCCCGTGTATTTAATGGGTATGCAGAAGAGGAATAATTTCTTCTGCAACATGAGAAACTAGGAAAACTATTGCCACTTTGTTATTCCTCACTTTAACATAAATTCGTTACATTAATTATGCATTTGCTACTTTAGAGTAATAACCAACAAAATAGCTTTAGGCTTCTTTTCAATGGTATGAGATTCACCATTATTGCCTTTATTTTATTTAGTTGTTGATTTCATTAGCAATTTTCGTCTAGCTTCTTTCCTTTGTCATTATTTTCTATCATCCCACCATAGCGGAATGTGGTTGACCCAATTCGCAATTCAACATATAGCTATGAGTTATGAAAGTGCTTGATGAAGTTGAGGTGAAAGTAAAGGATGGGGACAGTGAATTCAAAAAATATCTCTGTCCTTTGCAGAATCTGCATCATCGAAATTCAAAACTTAGATAGAAATATAAACCATCCAAATGGAAAAATAAAAGGACGTTTGAAAAATAAACACCAAAAATGAGAAAGATCATGTGGCAGATAGTATGGGTGTTAACGGGCCGAGCCGAGCCGAGCTTTGATCTTAACGGGCCAAGCCTGTATTTAAACGTGTCAGACTGGCCTTAGCCTGTTACCTGTTACGAATATAATATTAGCTTGTGGCCTGGTTCGTTTACAAAAAAATAAAAGCCTGTCTCAAGCCTGTGGCCTGTTTATTTATTAAAAATAAAAACCTTACATTCCAATTTGTAGCAGTATTCAGCCCATTAATCATGCACTGATATGTATTTTTTTGTTAGAAAATAATAGTTGTTTCTTTTATAATAAAAAAACATTAATATTAAAAAATCAAAATAACAACATCACCTTTACTTTATTTTACGTTGCTTTTCCTTAATTTTCTTCCACATTCTAGATTTTTTACATTAAATTTTCTTCCACATTTCTCAAGGCCGAGCTTGGCTATGAAAGCCTGAGGCCTTTTAAATAAAAAAGCTTTTGCACGAGTATAAGTCTGGGCTTAATAATAAAAAAAAGACGAGCCGAGCCGAAACGGGCCGGGCCTAAGGCCCCTGATAGGCCCTTGGCCTTATTATCACCCCTAGCGGATAGCATAAGTCCCACCACACCTAATAATTTCAATCATTTTTACCTTTCAAGAGTCAAGTACTGGATTCGAGATAATTTACACTTTCAATATCATTCACAAAAATGTCGATGTTGATCAGACTAATTATTAACCAAACAAGAACAATAGTGAAAATAAAAGTATAAAAATAGAAAGAATGCATGGTTACGTGACTTGTTGGTTATACAAACTCAAAGAAAATACAAATGAATGGAGGTCAATCTCAGTAGAGAACAAATCTGGGAAGCCATGAATTAAATTTGAATCCCATTTACATCTACATAGTAAATAAATAATTGTGTTATCAACTACATAAGAGATACAACAAATAATCCAAGTCAATCATTTGTGTAATAGTCCGAGTCAATCATTTGTGTAGGATCATAAAGATCAAAGTCAGAATCAAAGTCCAAGTCTAAGTCTTCTTTTAAGATTGAGCCTATTGAGCTTAAATTGGTAAGATGTGAAGCATAACTGCCATCCTGGCTTTGGTCAGCCAACCCCTGAAATGGCGGAAAAAACAACATGTTATCATTCCAATCGAAACCAACATCTAAATATTGCGCAAAAAAA